>NW_015667292.1:1306019-1315366 GCF_001515625.1 Sinocyclocheilus rhinocerous
TAAGTTTGATTGCATCATATAATAATTGCTGTTAATAGTGTTCATCGTCTGTTTGATTACGTCTTTAATTGATTTTCCCGTACATTTCTGCCATATGCACATTAACTGATAGTCACCACTCATAAGCTACTACTAAATATATTGTAGAAACTTAATTTTTTGTAAAGTTGCTTTGCAACGATTTGTATCGTGAAAAGCATTATACAAATAAACTTGAATTGAATATTATCTGTAAAAAAATATATTTGTGTTTTTTATATACTTTATATATAATCAAATAGTATATTTGTATATACAGTATATACTGTCACAGTCTTCAGCGGGTGTGCCCAGGATGGCCACCAGATGACACTGTGTTTTCTGTGAGCACATGGCTTGTGTTTTGTTTGTTTGGTGCCATGTGCTCTCTCCTGTTTATCGTCTGACCCCGCCCATCTTGTTACCTCATTATTGTTTAAGTTGCTCCACCTGTGTCTCCCTCATTAGCCTCCTCGTTTGGATTTCTATTTATTCTCCTAGTGTCTGTAATCCTGTGCTGATCCGTTGTTTTTCATTGTGTGTGTTATGTCTGCATGTAGTGCAGTTTCGAGCCTGCCTGTCTGTTTTTCCCCTTTGGGGTGGTTTGAGTTTGTTTTTGTTTAATTTTATTATTAAAGAAGGAACCATTCCTCCTGCACTTGAGTCCTCGCTTCCTCTATTCTCACGCACCGTGACAGAACGGATCAGCCAACATGAGGATTCAGCGGAGAATGGGCTCACTCCATCTACCGGTCTCCACTCTCTCCTGCCCACTCTACCAGCGCATGCTCCAGCTGGATGCCTTGAGCTCCCTCCGTCAACGGGGGACTGGGCTGAGGGAGTTCGCCAGGGACTTTAGAAATGCTGCAGAGGGGCTGGGCTACAATGACTCCGCTCTTAAGGACTTATTCAATTATGCCCTTGATGAGCCCATTAGTCACTGGAGCATGTCAGGATGCAGTCATGTATCCTTTGAGGGGTTTGTGGAGTTCTTGGCACGTTCCCCAGCTAAGGGGGCTGCAGTGCCTCCCGTGATGGCCAACAGGGCTGCAGCGAAGGTGGGCGACGAAGCTGCCGCGCCCCCAGTGGTGGCCGAAGATGTGGCAGCGCCCCCAGAGGCGGCCGACGAAGCTGCAGCACCCCCGGTGGTGGCCGAAGAGGTTGCAGCGCCCCCGGAGGCGGCAGACGAAGCTGCAGTGCCACCCTCTCGGAAACGGAGGAGGAGGAAGAAGAAGAAGAAGAAGAAGAAGAAGAAGGCTTCTCCCGTCCTTCAAGGCCGGGAGGCCTTCCTAGAGCCTGGTGCCCTGCCGGCGCCGCCCAAGCTCCATGCCCGGCCGGCTCCGCCCAAGCTCCATGCCCTGCCAGCTCCGCTCAAGCTCCATGCCCTGCCGGCTCCGCCCAAGCTCATGCTCCATGCCCTGCCGGCTCCGCCCAAGCTCATGCTCCATGCCCTGCCGGCTCCGCCCAAGCTTCACGCCCTGCCGGCTCCGCCCAAGCTTGCCCTGTCGACTCCGCCTAAGCTCCGCTCTCTGCCAGCTCCACCCGTTATGTCAGCTCTACCCCAGCTGCTTGCCCTGCCGGCTCCCTCCTTGAGGCAGGCGCCGCTCTTTCTGCCGGCCCCGCCCTGGCACCCTGGTTTACCTCTATCTCCAGGCCCTCTTCCACTACACGGGCCTGGCCCACCATCCCTCCCCCTGATCCACCTCCGTTCCACCTCCACCACAAGAAATCCCGGAGGGAGCGTCTGGAATACGCTCCTTAAGGGAGGGGTTCTGTTACAGTCTTCAGCGGGTGTGCCCAGGATGGCCACCAGATGACACTGTTTTTTCTGTGAGCACATGGCTTGTGTTGTGTTTGTTTGGTGCCATGTGCTCTCTCCTGTTTATCGTCTGACCCCACCCATCTTGTTACCTCATTATTGTTTAAGTTGCTCCACCTGTGTCTCCCTCATTAGCCTCCTCGTTTGGTTTTCTATTTATTCTCCTAGTGTCTGTAATCTTTTGTTTTTCATTGTGTGTGTTATGTCTGCATGTAGTGCAGTTTCGAGCCTGCCTGTCTGTTTTTCCCCTTCGGGGTCGTTTGAGTTCGGTTTTTGTTTAATTTTATTATTAAAGAAGGAACCATTCCTCCTGCACTTGAGTCCTCGCTTCCTCTATCCTCACGCACCGTGACATATAAAGAATAGTATGTTTATAAAAAAAAAAGCATTCTAAATTCAAATAAAATACTTTTGGAACTTCACTTAGCCAATCAGAGGACCCAAACTGCTACATAAATGTGTATTGTATGTACATAAAGACACCGGACAGGGGCAGACTTCTCATTGCTGATGTTTGTTTATTCTTCGCTGTGGTGAGACACTTTAAAGATTTATGGTCTCTAGCTGCCCGTCTGGAAGGAGGTGAGGTTACAGACAGTTAAGTGGAGCACATGAGGATGAAGGAGATCTCATTTGCCATTTATGTCGCTTTCTTTGTTTATCCTCCTTTCTTTGTTGTTGTCCTTCTCCATGCCTCCTTTTTAAGGCCCTAAGTGGTAACTTGTGTTGACACACAAGCAAAGCTAGTTCATAGGGGTCAGGCTAGAGTCAGGCTGACTGGCTCTGACGTTTCTCTGAAAGGGTTAGAACTGTAGATTATTCTCCATAATGCTGACCCTTGGGGTCCCTCAAATTTATCTGAAATCAGAGTTAATGAGAGGTATTTTGCACATTGATTTATTCATTAAGTTTTCAAACTCCCTGGGGTCCACAAGGAGGCCAGGAACATTTTGGCAAGAAAAAAAAAATACAGAACTTTAAGAAATGGAAGTTATTGACATTGTTTTATTCTAGCCATATTTATTACAGTTGCAAATACAAACAAATCTGCATATAGCCTTCTGGGAAAAAAAAATAAAAATCTAAATACTCATCTCACCTTCCTTGAAACATCCATGCTTTTTCTCAGTCAGTCTAGTCTGGAGTCAGTAAATTAATTATTAAGAAATTAATTATTGCATTCATCAAGGACACATTAACTTGATGAAATGTGATATTAAAGCCATTTATAATCTTACACAAGATGCCTATTTCAAATAAATGTTGTACTTTTGAACTTTTTTAATCAGCAAAGAATCCAGAAAAAAAATAAGCAGCTCAACTTGATTATAGTTTTAAACAATAATAATCAATTACATTTAGAAAACAGTTATTTACATTGTAATATATACACGTGATTCCCACCAGAACACACCCCCTTAGCCAGACTGAGTGGCAAAAGAGCCTGCTACATGACTGCAGTGGCGGCTCGTCAGGGGAGGCAGGGGAGACACAGCCTCCGCAAAATTTTGAGGTGTAAAAATAGTAATAGTAGCTTAGCCTCCCTTGGTTTATCAACCAATCACCGTTGAGACATCAGTGACGTTGTAATATGCTTGAACGACTCTGTGGCACCTATAATGTAGTAAATATGGAGGGACGAGATATTGAATATTTTATCACAAATACATTTACAAAGCTCCCTTTTGAGCAGCAGCTAAAAATAAAAAATGAAGGAAGACCCACGCCTAATCTGGACATAAAACAATCTTCATTATGCGGCCGAACGCGCTGGCTTTACTGACTGAGGCTGACAATTCAGTTCGAATTCCCGGAGGCTCGGCTACTCGGTGGAACTTTAAAAGCTGTGCCGTGAATGCAGTATGTGAAGGCCGCCAGAGTCTGAACATTGTCTTTGACCGAATCATGACGGAACCAGGCTGGGATAATGATGCGATCGCTCAGGCCATGGCACTCAAACAGAAATTGCAGGATTTCAAGTTCATGTTTCTACTTGATGTTTTCCGAGCAATAGCCCAAAAACTTTATTTAAAAAAACATCCAGTTATGCAGAATATAAGATAGTAAATATTTAATTGATGAGTTGTCGATACAATATATACAACAATATAGGGTATGATTTTACCACAAAATTTAACATAATAACATAAAATGATAACTGCAAATCCGTGTTTCGCTGCCCGGAGCCCATTTGTTTCTATGAATTCCAGGGATCCATATGCTTCTCTTTTTCTGTAGCTTTCGGCAGTCTGTAAAAATATACCTCAGATTTCTTGTCAAATCTATCTGTAGAGTCAATCGCAAAGCTCTTTCTTGTTTTAGATGCGTTTTGTGTGTTCTGTCGCAGCATTCACGCTAAAAACCTATGCTGCCATTCAGTCTTTTTGCCACTCAGTGGGCAGAACCGCAGTCACTCTGGCCGACGGTGACGTCACATGCATACCCTGTACAGATTACACTAAATGTATAAAATATACTGTATATATGAAAAAATAAAAAATACATAATATTTATCTGCTAGAGGAAGGACCCTCACAAAAGTAAAACATCACATTTGGCAGTCTAACCCCCTCATTTAGCAAAACATTTTATCCAAAATGACTGGCATAAAGAATATAAAGAGTGAAGAGGTAGTACAAAAGTAAAGAAGAACAATTTTTTTTTTTTAATTCTGATTAGTTCCATAGCCATAAATAAATGAAAAGCTTATGAAAGAGGTCTTTCATGAAATGTTTGGTTTAGATTGGCGACAGATTTTCAAAGTTGTCATTTTCCGCTTTGGAAAAGACACGCTTGACTGAACTCTGGTGCAGCAGTGGGTTAGCTCAATGTGGCTAATCCAGTGAAATGACAACAATGTCCTTTGCTGCTTCTCTCTCTAATGTTCTTTTTCAATCTAGCACCATCTTTTCACCTCCCTCCCACTTTTGCCCAGTTGTTGAGAGAACTGACATGCTGCTGAAAGAGATGAAACTATATTTTCAGGCAGATTTGGGGCGAGTGAGCACAAGGGGGGTGGTGCATTGCAGCCATCGACCATAATAGGAAATTTTTCCGATGACGACAGGCCTTTCAAAGTTACAGTTCAACAAGGTCAAGCCAAAGAGTGGAGGAAACGTCACAGGCACCTCAATCTCATACAATACTCCCTGCCCTCTTTTCCTGATACAGTGTGTCTAAATGAAAGGATCAGAATGCTAAAACATCGAGGTAAAGCTCTTTGGATCTCAAATCTATGGCAATCTCGTCCTCATTTCTCCCTCCACATCTCAGTCCATCTTCTGCTTTCTTCAGAGAGTACATGGATCAGCTTCTTGACGTGATGGAGGCGATTACTTTACCCCGCTGATGGGCAGGAGGTGCAATCCTGACAGGAAATGGCAGAAACGGATGAGTGGGCAGAGGCAGATGCCAACCGAATGGGTCAGATGAAGAAAAGAGTAGGGATGTAACCTACAAAACTGAGAACTGTAATTGTGAGGCAACGATCTGGAGCTTCAAGTATTTGTTAGTGAAGTTAGAAAGGAAGAAGCCAAAGAGAAGGATGAGGGAAATAGGAAATTAACGCAAAGAAAAAAAAAGAGAAAATGAAATCGAAAGAGCACATAAAGATGAGTCTCTTCACCGTTATCCAGCAGATAACAATCTTCCCCAAAATTGAACATTAGGGGGATATGTCATCTCCTTAGATACAATTTACTGCCTCATCCATTTCTCAAAAAAAAAAAAAAAAAAGCCCCAAAATGGTTAGGGACTGAGATGAGTGAGCGAGGGAGTTTCGGAAAAGAAAGGTCTGAATGAAAGGCTTCTTAGAAAGAGCAGCATGTGCCATTATGATTATATAAAAAAGGATTTAAAAGATGTCGAAATGGCAAAAATTAGTAATTACTTTTGCTTTTACCAAAGCATGACGCTCCTCAAATGCTTGTTGGACGACAGATGTTGAAGAAGATAAAAACAGATCATTTCAAAATAAAACCTTCTCTAGCACAAATATCCACACTACACCATATAATGCATGATAGACAAATGTAATGGTGTTTAGAAAGGTTCACCATTCACCCTTTTTCAGTTATAAATAAATAAATAAGACCCTTGTATTTGACAAGCTGCTGGGGAAAGATAAGGCTTTTGAATTGAAGCAGTGTCGACTCAGCAACCTCTTGAAAAAAAGCATCATGATCAATACATCATCAATCAGTGGGTTTAAAGTGTGACATGATGCTAGTGAGCATAAAAATACAGGGATTACAAAGGAGACAAGGAACTTAAAAGATTTGCATGGGTAAGTGAAATTCAAGTGAAAAAGATGCAAAAACTGTTCAAAATGATAGATTGTGATCAAGGGATGACTGGTTATGAAATCTGAAATTAACCTTTAATCTTTGTTTTTATGTCATTGGACAGTTGCTGACCAATCTGGGAGTCTTTGAACTCTTCCCTGTTGCTTTGGGAAACCCTGGCAGTTTTGCCATCTCAAAGTTTATTTCCCTGTAGGGCTTTTGCACACTTTGACTCCTATACAGTCATTTCAATGAATAGCTGCCATAATCACACATGTACAAGAGAAATGCAAACCACTATGTTTCATACAGATTGAATACTGTGCAGAGGAAGACAGTGATTCAATTAAACATAAATGTTCTTTAGGTCCATGTGTGGATGCACTAGTCAACATGAAGTGGGTATTTACACAGCATCCTTTTTTTCTGATTAGATAGCTGTATGATCATTCAAACCACCTCAAATGATAAATGTTACTATTCCCAAATGGAATTTGTTCAGTGTATGATATTTTATGAGCATTAAATCATGGATGAGACTTGTGGATTGAGCAATCATGAAACTCAAACATGAATTGCCATATGGGACAAGATAGCATTTCACTGCCCAACATTAGTATAATCACAGAAGTGTTATTTTTGCATATGGAGTAGATTAGAGACACAATTAAAGGGATAGTTCACTAAAAAATGACAATTCTTACACTTGTGTTGTTTCAAAACTGTAAGACTGTAAAACACAAAGAAAAAACAACATGTTTTGAAAAATGTTTCAATGTTTCATCCATACAATGAAAATCAACTGGGTCCAGTGATGTTTCGGACCCCACTGACTTTCATTGCATGGATACAACAGTTGAAATATTCTTTAGAATGTATTTATTTGTGTTTAGTACAACATCAGGGTGAGTATAGTTTTTGGATGAACTAGTGTAATCGGATAACAATCTGATTGATCAAAAAGTGTTTTTTGGGATACTTAGCCCCCAAATCAATTTTCTTAATGCATGTTCCTGGTCTTATTATAAATGATTTATTGATGCATGTTATTTTAAAGAAAAAAAAAAACTTTTGAAATTACTTCTTTTTTCGCTGTTGTCACTTGCTATCCAATGTTATCCAATACCTATTAAGCACTGTTTTACCATTCAGTCTGGCTCCATATAGTGGTATGGGATACCCACTTTTCACAATCCAATCAATTTCTGATTTTCATGTTTTTTCATGTTGAATGTCCTGTTTCACTCAGAAATATGTCACATTACAGAAGCAAAATGGTTGCAAACAGCCATTCACATGGACTTTAAGCTGCATTTTTCAGTTCCTAGAACTTTTTTATTCTGAAGTATCTGGCAACAAGACAGATAGATAGTAAGAGAGAGAGAGAATGGGAGTTGCTGAGTGATTTACCAGCTAAAATGGAGCCCAGAGCTGATGACCAAGAACCAGAAAGAAGGAAAGAATGAATGGGGGGGAAAGTGAAAGAGTTCACACTGTCTGCCAGTTTGTCTCTCACAGCAATCTGAGAGCCATTTGTCAAAACTAGAGGAAGAAATTTAACAGCGCTCAGCAGTGCTGGCGACCAGAGATGATTTATTGAGTTGGTATCAATTCCCACCCACACCCAAGCATAACTGACACATGGGTAATCTCACGGGACTGCAACTACATGGATTTGCAAACTTTTTTTCATGATCCATGTCTGGTCCCCAAATTACATCAAAATCTATCATTACACTGAACACATTTCAGGCCAAATAAATCTTATTTCCTCAAAACATTTACTTCCTTTGATCAGCAAGGCCAAGAAGAGGGCAAAAACATGCTTCTATTTATCATAAATGATCCAGACAAAGAGACTTAACAATTAATTGAATAAAGTTTGAATTGGTCATGGGTGAGCGGAACGGAGAAGTCAGGAGAGAGCGAGCGACAGAATCCACCCACCCTGCCGCAAATGTAATCAGACGACTTGGCAAACAGGGCCAGGTGTAAATTTACGTAGGTATACGGCATGGCAAACGCAACAAGATACGTTAATTTTACCGCAGAGATAAAGAGATGAAGTTAATTAAAATGCTCCAGCTCTAATCACTGGAGCACAGCCGATTTAAAGAGAAAAATACATGCCTTGTCAAAGTGTGTCAGCGCTGGAGAGAGAGGGAGAGAGCATGCTGTGTTCCTCTCTGGAAACTGGGAATGAATTATCTAATCAAAGATAAATTTGCTTGGTGAGCAATAGCCAATCAGATACTCAGATGGTGTGCCGCAGAGCTAAACACTGTAGGAGGTGAGATACTTTAATAAGCTCATTTGAGCACATCTGAATCCATCAGAAGGACAGCATGCATTAGATATGAGTGCATGAGTGGTGCCATTGATGGTGGTTACAGGTGTACTGCCTTATTATTTTTCTGTGCCAGGATTTCGAGGCACCTAGCAGGTGATTTCGAAATAGGATTCTGTAGATAAGCATGACAGTACAAAACTCGACATTTGCTTAAAGTTGGAGACAAGAGGTGGGAGCAATTCAGATTATTACAAATCTTTCAACTATTTTTTGATATATATGAAGAAGAAAAAACACATTTGTATGTACAATGTGTATCTATCTATCTATCTATCAAGCATTCAGAAAGTATTCAGACCCCCTTCACTTTTTTCTGTTTTATGATGCAGCCTGATAAACAATTGTTTATCAATAAACAATTGTTTAAATTATTATTTTTTTCCTCTCATTAATCTACACTCTGTAACTCATAATGACAAAGTGAAAACAGAATTTTAGAAACGTCTGTAAATTTATTAAAAAGAAAAAAACTAAAATATCACATTTACATAAGTAACTCAGTGCTTAGTTGAAGCACCTTTGGCAGCAATTACAGCTTCGAGTCTTTCTGGGTATGACGCAACAAACTTTGCACACCTGGATTGGGGGATTTTCTGCCATTCTTCTTTGCAAATCCTCTCAAGCTCGGGACAAAGCTCTTCTCCATCAATTGCTCGGTTGGGCAACCAGCTCTTAGAAGAGTCCTGGTTGTGCCAAACTTCTTCCATCTGAGAATTACAGAAGCCACTGTGCTCTTGGAAAACTTCAGTGCAGCAGAATTTTTTGTAGCCTTCCCCAGATCCGTGCCTCGATACAATCCTGTATCTGAGCTCTTCCTGTTTGTTACTGCCGTGTGTTTTGAATTTGAGCTCCGTCAAGTTAATTCTTTGTCGTCTAA
>NW_015667293.1:0-138 GCF_001515625.1 Sinocyclocheilus rhinocerous
TGAAACTGCTGGTGCTGCGGGTCTGCAGCTGGATATATCTCGAGCGCAGACACTGAGCACATCTCACAGCGCGCGAGTACTCTTTCGCGTCGCATGAACGGAGAATTACACACAAAATGATGTCGAATTGTCCATTTT
>NW_015667293.1:191-579 GCF_001515625.1 Sinocyclocheilus rhinocerous
TTGACGAGTATTCACGTAAACACAGTTGATTACGTCTTAAGTGAACGTAAACAGTAGGGAGAACATGTATCAGTACATTGCAGCTGTACATTCTGTTTTAAAGGGACAGCAGCCTAATTTAGTTGCTATTGTCCGAGTAGTGATGTTAATCAAGCAACAACAGAAAGACAGAAAATCGCTCACTGCTCTTGACTGAAAAACTTAAGTAGCCCTAAAGATTAATCTAAATTTATTTACAGAAATGAATATGTCTGCTTGAAAGAATCAAGAATATGGTAAACAAGTTGCTATAAAGAATGCATAATTAGCCTGTATAACCATTGGCATTTCATTAAAAAGAAGACCATGTTCTTGTTCTTTATGAGAAGTGGTTTTATTTAATTTTAAC
>NW_015667293.1:1016-1265 GCF_001515625.1 Sinocyclocheilus rhinocerous
GTGCCCTCCTACTGTATAGACATGAATTTACATTTCCTTCAGCCTGAGGCATATTTATTTCACCTTTGGTGTAAAAGCGCTTTTACATTTGTAAAATAACTTTTTTATATTAAAAACAAACAAGCAAACCCTGCCCAAGATTAAAAAGTAACTCAAAAGTAACGTAACACATTACTTTTAATTAACAGTAACAAACATAATTAATTACTTTAAGGAGTAACGCAATATTGTAATGCATTACTTTTAAAA
>NW_015667294.1:0-442 GCF_001515625.1 Sinocyclocheilus rhinocerous
AAGTAAAATAACGTTCGGATACTCTCTCTGAGCACCGCGTTTCAAATTCACTAGTTTTTCAGTGAATTAAATGGCATAGGACTATCAGTTAGCTACTCTGATTTCCTCAAACCGGGGAGATTAATAGCAGAGTTGCGGCCTTTTTAGAGAAAGTAAACGAGGAAAACGCCCGTTTCTTCCTTCGTGCGCTTTTCTAGAGCGACTTATTTTGTCCCGACAGACAAAATTCAAATGTTTCTACTGCAGTTCAATTCTAAACAACAAACCCTCGAGTTTCACTTTCATTCAACACGCTGGGATACACAACAAAAGTATCCAGTGCCACAACAAATACAACAAATCGTGTCTAATCTATTTTTCCGGATAAAATAGGAAAGATTAAAAATACTATCTTGGTGTCATTGGTGTCATTGTCAAATCTGCCCGCATTCTCCACCATCTG
>NW_015667294.1:3933-20244 GCF_001515625.1 Sinocyclocheilus rhinocerous
CACACACACACCGTGAACACACACCCGGAGCAGCGGGCAGCCTTTTTTGCTGCGGCGCCCGGGGAGCAGTTGGGGGTTCGGTGCCTTGCTCAAGGGCACCTCAGTCGTGGTATTGAAGGTGGGAGAGAGCACTGTACATTCACTCCTCCCTGCCGGTACGAGACTCGAACCCGCAACCTTTGGGTTACAAGTCCTCTAACCATTCGGCCACGACTTCCCCTCATGGAAGTCTTTCAACTTTGCCCACTCAAGTCGGTTACGACGACGAACTGCAGTCAGGTTGAGACCCCGATGAGGACGACGAGCATGCAGATGAGCTTCCCTGAAGTTTGTGCAGAAATTCAGTTTGTGCAGAAATTCTTTGGTTATGCATTATATTGCATATATAATGATTGTTGCAGCAGCTGTCCGGGTGGCTGGTCTCAGACGACCTTGGAGGTGATGATGCTGGATGTGGAGGTCCTGGGCTGGTGTGGTTACACGTGGTCTGCGGTTGTGAGGCCGGTTGGATGTACTGCCAAATTCTCTGAAACGCCTTTGGAGATGGCTTATGGTAGAGAAATTAACATTCAATTCATGGGCAACAGCTCTGGTGGACATTCCTGCAGTCAGCATACCAATTGCACGCTCCCTCAAAACTTGCGACATCTGTGGCATTGTGCTGTATGATAAAACTGCACATTTTAGAGTGGCCTTTTATTGTGGCCAGCCTAAGGCACACCTGTGCAATAATCATGCTGTCTAATCAGCATCTTGATATGCCACACCTGTGAGGTGGATGGATTATCTCGGCAAAGGAGAAGTGCTCACTAACACAGATTTAGACAGATTTGTGAACAATATTTGAGAGAAATAGGCCTTTTGTGTACATAGAAAAAGTCTTAGATCTTTGAGTTCAGCTCATGAAAAATGGGGGCAAAAACAAAAGTGTTGCGTTTATAATTTTGTTCAGTGTATATAACGCCGAAGGAGTTCCCCATAGTGACCACTAGAGGATGCAGTTCGAGTTCCCTCGGAAGGGAACTTAATTATCCAGAATTCAATGTTTTAAAGCTTACTATATTCTAACAATGTAAGAACATTTGGGTAACACTTTCTATGAAGCCCTTATTTATAATACATTTTAAGGGTATAATGTTATCCTTAAGGCATTATAATGAATGCATAATGCATTATAAAAAACCTTATAATATGTTGTATCATCTCATAAATAATCATAACAACAATTATAATACATTGTAATACTTACAAATTTGTGGTTATAACTTTTAAGAGTATGATTAATAATAATAATAATTAGTAAATAACAATTAATTCCATATTAAATCCACTTAATTTATAATGGATTATCTCATATCGTGACATTGTTTATTTAAGATCTGCACAGTATCTTACTACATCGAGAGATTAGGAGTGGTTGAATGATGTTTTCTGTGAGGTTAATGTTAATTTTTATGTGAACTACTTTAAGATCAGTTGTAATACTTTCAAATGAAAAAAAATATGCAATGCAGTTTTTTTTTTTTTTTTTGGATGGTCCCCATTAGTCTATTGACTATAAGCAACTTTGTAACTACAGTACATGCCAACCAACTCTTATTTAGAGTATTAGTAGACTTAGGTTAAGGTTATGGTTGGTAGAATAAGTTGACGTACTTGCAAAGTTGCTAATATTCAGTTGGGAAACCATCAAAATAAAGTGTTAGCAGATGTTTAGCAGACATACTACTAACACTCCAATGACTGCCAGTTGACATGTAGTTGCAAAGTTACTTATCAACAGTTAGGGTACCATAAAAATAACCATACTGATATTACAATAAAAATAGTTCAAAGCAAATGTTTACACATTCATCATTGTATGGCTGTTTGAGAAAAAATATTATTATTATTATTATTATTATTATTTATACGTGGTCTTTGTCTGCTTTAAGTAAAGTGAAGTTACTTTACTTAAAGCAGACAAAGACCACTTATAAATAATAAGACCACATTATAAAGCAGTTTGGATGGTTTCATGAAGACTTTGTATTTGTCCTTTACAGTAAAAACACTAATAAGTTATTGTGCAGATCTTAAACAATGGCAAGATATAAGACTTATAATATATTATAACTATGGGAAATATAATTCATTGTAACTTAAGTGGATGCAACATGTTCATTGTGTGTTATAAATCATCATACTCTTAAAAACTATAACCACAAATAAGTAAGTATTATAATACATTAAAACTGTTCTTATGACTATTTATGAGATGATACAACATTTTCATTCATTATAATGCCTTATTAATAACCTTATAATGTATTATAAATATGGGCTTCATAGAAAGTGTTACCAAAATTTGTTAGACTCTATTTGACCAATGCCTGACCCACCTCATATGCTGCCCTGTGAGATCATTGGCTACGTTTGCAATCATTCATCTATAATAATTTTGCATATAAAAGAGCAAATACTTCATTAGGTGCATTTGGCAAATATAGTTGAGCTCAATCTTTGAGATGCTTCTGTTTCTTTACATTCTCCTGTGTTTCTTTCAGCTTCAAGCAAAGGTGGGAAACACTCCTTGCCGAATGATGGGAGAACCTAAGCACCCTCTGCTTTTCAAGGATGGAGACGTAACTATTGGGGCACTTTTTCCAGTACACAGCATAGAGACATTATCTTCATTCAAGTTTACACAAAAACCTCAGTTTCTATCATGCTCCAGGTTTGTTATAATGTTATGTGGAATTTAGTATGTAAATGCATGTCTTTTACTTCAACAATGTCTTTATCTGTTTATACATTTAGTTGATATTAGCTGATTTGCTGATTTTCACAGTGTGAATCTGAGAGATTTCCGGCTAGCTCAAATCATGATTTTTGCCATTGAAGAGATTAACAGAAGTGAAAGTTTGCTCCCAAATGTTTCTATTGGCTACAGAATTTATGATACCTGTAGTTCAAGAATGTCTTCTATGAGTGCAACTGTCGGACTGATGAATGGTCTAGAGATTGAAGCAGGGGACACATGCAGTGGACAGTCTCCTATACATGCTATCATAGGAGAAACAGAGTCTTCTGCCACCGTGATTTTGTCCAGAACTACAGGACCTTTTAAAATTCCAGTGGTAGGTGGAAATTAAAATAGGTTTAATTACCATATTGTGGACACATTTCATTGTTTCCTCTATTTTTTAATTTTTTTAGATAAGTCATGCGGCCTCCTGTGAGTGTCTTAGTAATAGAAAAGACTACCCCTCATTCTTCAGGACTATTTCTAGTGATTACCACCAAGGCAGAGCACTTGCATACATAGTCAAGCACTTAGGCTGGTCTTGGGTGGGAGCTGTGAACAGTGACAATGATTATGGAAACAATGGAATGGCCATATTTCTTAATACAGCTCAGAAGGAAGGTATCTGTGTGGAGTACTCTGTGAAATTCTACAGAACAGAGCCTGAAAAACTCAAAAAAGTGGTAGACACAATAAAAAAAGGTACCGTAAAAGTGATTGTTGCATTCATTTCATTTCTTGAGATGGGTTTATTAACTGAACAGCTAAGTATTCAGAACATAACGGGCCTCCAAATGGTCGGTGTGGAGGCATGGATAACTTCAAAGTCTTTGATCACTCCAACAACCTTTCGTGTGCTGGGAGGCTCACTGGGGTTTGCAATGAGAAAAATCAATATTGAAGGTTTTGCCGATTATGTTATAAAAGCATTCTGGGACACAGCTTTTCCATGCTCACATGGTCAAGGGAATGATTCTCAGATCAAAGTAAATTGCAGCAGCTATCAGGATCTGCTTGTGCTGAAAAATTACAATGAAGATGTGCCTGAACACAGATTTTCAAGCAACGCCTACAAAGCAGTTTATGCTGTGGCTCATTCACTACACAGTCTACTCAAGTGCAAAACACAAGAAGGCTGTGAGAACGGCCTGAAAATACAACCACAGCAGGTAAATAAATAAATAAACCAGAATTGAGCTAAACAGATAGAGATAAGTAGGTAACACTTTATAATAACTTTCATTAATAAATCATTAACAAACATTATAAAATGCTTAACAGATCATTAGATAATATATATTCACATAGCTAGAAATATGAGATAATGTGCTTGTTAATGTTAACAAATGTACTTATTTAACATTACCTAATGATTAACAGACAGACAGATGGTTTACAATGATTAAAAGCTTCATTACTAAATCATTAACAAACATATGATGCTTAACTGATCATTAGTCAATGCGTACAAATGTCATTAATCTTTTGATTCATACGATCATGCACTTTTAAAAATCTTCAAATGATTTTAAAGTAAATTATACAATGGTTACAAGCTTATTTGTTAATGTACTTTTGAATGCTAACAAATTAATCATCATTAAACTTCAGTTCACATATTACCTAATGTTCGTTTTTACATTTACAAATGTTGTGAAAAAAGAACTTAAGTAATTTTAAGCTCTTTACTATTCACTGAATTCATGTTAACACATTATTCATTAACTCATAACCACAGTCTGTAAAGGCCATATATTTGGTCTCTGTTTTAGTCTTCTACTATTTACACATCTTAACAAATCATTTATTAATTATTTGTTCATGTTTTTGCAGTACCCAATCTAAAGTGGAAACTATTCATCATTTGTAAATGTTTATAAATGTTTAATAATCATTCAGGACCTTAATGGGCATTGGACTTTTAGCTGCTGTAACAACGTTTGTGTAAAGGGTGGTTAGTTAAGTTTATGTAAATGCTTCTTAAAGACGTTACAAACGTTGTAATTTGGGTGCAAAACATGTTTTTATTGCCTCAACACTTATATTAGTATACTGTATCGTTAAACAGGGTGTTCCTTGAATCATAAATCAGCAGGAGAAAAAAAATCAATTTTTCAAGAAAATACTTGTTTATTTATCAAAACATACTATAACATAATTGAACCATGTTCCCTCATAGTAATCAAACTGACCTCTCTACACTTCTGACCCCTTACCCAACCCTTAAACCTACCCATACGACCAACCCCTAACCTTACCCATATCACACCTCAATAGCAGCAAAAGTGTTGTACATTAACAAAAGCTTTTAATCATTGTATAACATATGTTCAAATTATTTGTAGATTTTCAAGAAGTGCATGATCATATGAATTAAAAGTTTAATGACATTTTTCAGCATTTAAATTTACATTAATTATCTGTTGATTATTAGGTAATGTTTAATAAATTTAGTAATAGTATAGCATATATTAACTAACAATTTGTTAAGCATTGTATAATGTTTGTTAATGATTTATAAATGAAAGTTATTATAGAGTGGTACTGATAAGTATTTCTGGTTGACATTGTATTACAATTTGTCAATTACATCTAATTTGTCTTTTCACTAGGTGGTTGAGGCTCTGAAAAAGGTAAATTTCACTGTAAAGTTTGGAGATCATGTGTGGTTTGACAGCACTGGTGCCACAGTAGCCCAATATGAAGTTGTGAACTGGCAGCAGGATTTTGATGGATCAGTCCGATTTAAACCAGTGGGATACTATGATGCCTCACTGCCTCCTGACCAGCGCTTTGTGGTTAAAACTGAAAACATACTTTGGGCTGGAGGACAGCTGGAGGTAAATGCCAATAACCTTTTTATTTTTATTTTTTTATTATTTTTTGTTTAAACTGGGCTGCCAAAATCTAAAAAATGCAAATGCTAGCACTGACATCTAATACAAAAGGAGAATATTACACTATAAGTAAATGATTATTATTAAGATAAAAAATAACAGTGACCTCAACCATTTTGCAAATGTATTTTTTTTTTCAAGAATAAAGACCAAGTTATATACTTTGATAGAGTAGAAAATGTAGACGGCGTTGAAAAACATACACACACACAAAAGTGTACATAACTATATTTTTCGATGTAGAAGCCAAGGTCTGTGTGCAGTGAGAGCTGTCCTCCAGGCACTAGGAAGGCTGCACAGAAAGGAAGACCTGTCTGCTGTTATGACTGTATTCCATGTGCAGAAGGAGAAATCAGTAATGAGACAGGTAAACTTCAATCAATCTCAAAGTTCCAAAGAAAATTGGTTAGTTGCTCTTTTTGTGGTTTTCTTTTGCTCTTCAGGGTGCAGTTTTTTATCAAAGGAGTTCATAAATAAAATAATTTTGTTTTTATCTCTAACCATAGTAAACACAACTTCCTTTCCAGATTCAAATAACTGCAGGCAGTGTCCAGGGGAATACTGGTCTAATGCTGAGAAAGATAAATGTGTGTTAAAGACTTTAGAGTTCCTCTCATTCACAGAAGTTATGGGTATAGTGCTAGTCTTTTTTTCACTGTTTGGAGCAGGATTAACTCTGCTGGTGGCCATCGTGTTTTACAGCAAGAAGGACACCCCCATAGTAAAAGCCAACAACTCAGAGCTGAGCTTCCTGCTGCTCTTCTCATTCTTTGGCTTACAATATCTCCTCCATTTCCCTCCAAAAATATGAAATATTATAAGGAAAGAATCATTCTTGAATGCAGTCTGGGTTCTACTATAGGTTTCTGGGCTGTGTTGGGTTATATTGGCCTACTGGCTGTTTTGTGCTTCATTCTGTCTTTTCTGGCTCGTAAGCTGCCTGATAACTTTAATGAAGCCAAATTCATCACATTCAGTATGCTCATATTCTGTGCTGTATGGATTACATTTATACCAGCTTATGTCAGTTCTCCTGGAAAATTTACTGTAGCTGTGGAGATATTTGCCATTTTTTCCTCAAGCACTGGTTTACTATTCTGCATATTTGCACCTAAATGTTATATCATCCTACTAAAGCCTGAACAAAATACAAAGCAACACATGATAGGAAAAACAACATCTAAGTTTTATTGACAAAGAATACAATATGTATATTAACACTGCAATATATATATATATATATATATATATTATTGGTTTAACGGTACATGTATTTGTCCCGAACCATCATGGTACGTATGTCACGGTTCGGTTCATGCAGTCAGAGGATGAATACAGTCAGTCATAGGCGATCAATCCAGAAGGGGGCGCTTGCAGTAATGCAACGCTAACCGTCACCACAGGAAAGAGCAGAAGAAGAGACGATCTATGCACCAATCCAAAACAAGAATGGCAAGTTCAGACGCCACAAAGAGCTTGAAGAACCGCCTGCTTGTTTTAAATTAGCAGTGTGGGAAAGTTTGGGGTTCTAGAGATGCGGCTGTAAATAAGAACCGTTTTTTTGTTTTATTTTGGCCGATCACTCTTCCAAAATTGCACACAAACTGCATTGCCATCATTTCCCAAAATGTAATTTGTGTGGAATTTTTATGAGGTCTGTAAAGAGGAGAAAGTACTGTACCAGGCAGATAAAGCTCACTGGTCACGATGCTTGAAATATAGAAAGACAAATATGTGGGGGTTTATATGAATGTATCTTTCAAAGGAACTGACCGTCTCCAGAAATGCTTTGATGGCATTTTCTTTTCCTCTTACCTCCATATAATGCCCAAGGAAACGCTGTATCACTATTGTTCCATAAGCGCCACCTGCTGTCATTTTCATTCAGTCCGTCAGCTGTTTTTGTTTTGTGCAGGTGTCTTGTGTAGCTTAATTTAACAAATCAAAAGTTCTGTTTTTGCTTTAAATCTTGAAATTATACAATCTAATTAAAATCAAAAACAACTGCTAATGCTACATGTAGCATTACTGTCTGTTCAAAAATAAAAATACATTTCCTGTTGTACCAAACTTGTATCGAACCGTGACCCCAAAACCGTACGTACCAAACCATGACTTCTGTGTACCGTGTACCACAAGCTTCTAGAGGGCTAACTCTGAAGTAATGAATTTAGGTAGATGGGTGCAGAGCCAGTGGTGGTTTTGTAGGCAAACATTAATGCCTTGAATTTAATGCGAGCAGCTACTGGTAGTCAGTGCAAATTGATGAACAGAGGTGTGACATGCGTTCTTTTCGGCTCATTAAAGATTAATCTTGCAGCGGCATTTTGGATTAATTGTAGAGGTTTGATAGAAGTGGCTGGAAGACAAGCCAAGAGAGCATTGCAATAGTCCAGCAATATATACAATACAACAATATATTATATAAATATATATATATATATATGCAAGAAAGTGTGTGTGTGTGGAAGATGAAGTGTAAAGGGGTTTGGTGTCTCAGGTCTGTGACACTGAGATGTGACATGTTGTAACCTGAAAATCAGGCTGACGCAAAGGCTTACTTTAGTTGCATGCACTCACCTGAGAGGAAATTTCATAGGTGTATCCACAAACATGGAAAGACGCAAATAAGAAACCCTTTATTTAAAACCCAGAAGATACACCATTTTAGTGTCATAAATATCAAGGGGGTAAAATTGTCAACAACAAAGGGAATGAACAAAACACATGATGCAACTGACTGTTAAATAAGGTGTGATTATTGAATTGTTTACGGTTTGTTTCTAAAATGTCACAAGGATGATTTACAATACAAATTGTGAATGAGGTGCTGAAGGGGGGTTGGGTTTGGGTGAGTGACCGTGTAAAGACACACACACACACATACATACATACATACATATATGTATAGTATGCATGAAAATGCATCTATTAAAGACATCTTATAGATTTAATATGGGCTGCTTTTGGTGCTTCACACCTTTTTATTGGTCATTTTGTGTTTCAAGAATAAGGCCCAAGGTTGAGAATTATGCTATTAGTTACTTAAATATAAAAATGTTTTTCTCTATTTAGCCAGAATTTAACCAGGCCCGGACTGGCCATCGGGAGCACCGGGAGAATTCCCGGTGGCCTGGCACCTGATTTGGCCCGCTGCCCTGTTTTTTTTTTGTTATTATTATTATTATTAATATTTTATATGTATGCCTTCTCAATGTAACGAAGTGATCATTTCCGATTTTTTCATTCGATAATAAATCATAAATTGGTTAGTCTTGACTGGCAGCGCTGCACTATACGAATCAGTTCACGTCTGTTCCGCGCTTCCGTCAAACAATTCCGAGCAACACCGATGCGTGGGACTTGATGAAAGAGAGAAAGCGGCCAGAAGAAGCAGTGAAATGTACCAACATCACTGACCTGTTCAGGGCTTCAAGTGCAGGTCAGTTTCATCTGTAAATACGCTAGATAGTCTAATTTTGTCTTTATTAACCTAGTTGAGTATTAAACTGCTAGTATCAGTACTAGCACCCCATTATTATCATCATTCAGAATACTGTGCTAAAGGACATCAATATCGATTGTAAAATACATTAAAAAAATTTAGCAGAGACAGATATTCACGTGGATTTATTGTACAGGGAGGGAGGGAGCTAGAGCAGACAGCAACACAAAAATAATATTGTAACAACAATAATATTGTGAAAACATTTTTATTATTTAAGATAACTGATTTCTATTTGAATATATTTTAAAATGTAATTTATTCCTGTGATTTCAAAGATGAATTTTCAGTATCATTACTCCAGTCTTCAGTGTCACATGATCCTTCAGAAATCATTCTAATGCTGATTTGCTGCTCAAAAAACATTTTATTATTATTATTATTATTATTTTGTTGAAAACAGAGTCGATTTTTTTCAGGTTCTTTCATGAATAGAATGTTCAGAAGAACAGCATTTATCTGAAATAGAAGTCTTTTGTAACATTATTAACCCTTTAGGCGCCAGAGATTTTTGGAAAAATGCTGGATTTTTTTACATCAATATTTCAAAAGCTTGTGGCTTGAAAGGGCTTAAAGATAGAGATCTACTGTAAATTAGAAAAATGTTGGGCATGACCGAAAGTTTATGTGGGGTGTAAATATACTCATGTAATTTGCATATTATGACGTCATCAGTAGGGTTGGGTATCGTTTTGTTTTTTTTCGATACCAGTGCCAAATCGATACTTTTAAAATGGTTCCAGTGCCTAAACGGTGCCTGAACGATACTTATTAAAAAATAAAAAAATAAAAATTCCCCCCAAAAATGATGGATTGGCCATTAGAATAGAAATAGAATAGAGAGTGCAAATGTTAGAGGGTCAAGTTTTTTAATTAAAAAAAACAAGCAGATAAAATTAGAAGTAGCATTAGAATAGAGTGCTAGAATTTTATAATATTATTTGCATGTACACATGTGAACAGTAGCCTACTGTTTGATCAGTTCATCAGTAATATTCAGGAAATAATAGATATTGAATGGATGTTTGAACTTATTTGCATGTTTATTTTGTCTTTTTATCCTCATTCCAAATGATCAGGAAAAGAGGAAATCAACAGTAAAACAGGAGAAAGTAGTAAATTATTACTATATTATTGTGCAATAGTAAAATGCATGTGCCTATTCAGCTGTTGGGAGTTTAGAAACAGATGGGCATATCTGTTGGTTTCATTTGTAATGAGGTTCCAGAAGTCATCAGTCAGAAAGAGGGACAGAAAGTCTAAGGGTGCAGCACTGGTCAAATCTTTCTCTCCTAGATAAACAACAGGCTCATCAAAGCGTTTAATCCAGTCCTGATACAGTTCTTCATTTCTCAAATAAACCCAGCCACCATTGACATCGCTATTTCCAGCCCTATGTAGATCCAGATCACCCCAGCTGCCTCTACCACGTCTCCCGGCTCTCCCACGCACAGCACGGCCACGTGTACCGCGGTCATTCCCACCTCTTTGGGGCACTGGATCCAGAGCCGCTCTGACTGGATCCAAAGAGCTAGTGCTACTTCCAGCCCTATTTCTCCTACCCCTGCTGCCTCTACCTCTAGCAACAGCTCTCCTATGGATACTACGACCACGTCCACCCCTGCCACCCCAATCCCCGTTGGGCAAAGGGTCGAAATTATCACTTGTTTGTGCTTCGTGAACAGTGTTGGGCAAGTTACTTCCAAAATGTAATACATTATATATTACTAGTTACTGTCTTTTGAAAGTAATTAGTTACATTACAATATTACTGTCTCTGAATTGTAATGCATTACACTACTTTTGAGTTACTTTTGAGTTACTTTCATCCAAAATATCCACATAAGTATTGTAAAATGCCAAAATGTAGTTTAATGCTGCTCATTCTACATCCAGTGGAGGGTAATGTGGTAGGTCTATATAGCATAAAATATGAAATCATATTTAGATACGATGACCGATCGTCATTTCTAAAAGGCAAATATTCCCCTTCAGAGCCAGAATCGGCGAATAACATTTGCAACACATCCTCAACTTTTTATTAGCCATTTAGCTATTTTCTCTCAAAAATCTCACAATTTACTCGCACGCTATGAACTGAACTGCTTCCGCATCAATGACACGATAGCTCACTTGCTCTGCTATTTCCTCGAACACTTTGAATAGGAACATGACATAATTTTGGTCTAGAATCGAAGTACTACATGTCTGCCATCTAGTGGTAGTGAATACAAATGAGATATTACACCATATTAGGAACTACAGTCTATTTTATTAAGTATGACGTCTTGTCACAATTGTGAGACTTTGGCGCTTAGAGGGTTAAGGTCTTTATCATCACTTTTGATCAATTTAAAGCATCCCTGCTAAATAAAACTAATAATTTATATACGTACAAAGATGTCCTTTTAAGAGTACTACTCCAGTGACAAGCTGTTGTACCCCAAAAGGTAAAATGTTGGTCCCTTTTTTTCTGTGTGGCCTGGATGAGTGTGAGATTTCCCGGCCTGAAATTGTGTCCCAGTCTGCAGACGACTTCCCTTACTGATCACGTCTCTTGCGCGGCGGGATGTTGGACTCATGAAAAATAATCTCGTTGTTTGTATTCACCAAAACTGATTTACTGAAGTCAAAAGAAGGATTGAATTGGCATTAGTGCGAGCAGGGCTTGCTGTGAGGCGGAAGCGACCAGCCGGCAGAGGATTCCGCAGCCTTACTCGAACAGTTATGTTCACGATTTCTGATTTACTTAACGTATACTGCGTTGAAAAAAATAAGACCTGCATATGTATCTTCTTGAGGCTAAATTATCATGCGTCACAAACTCCTCGTTAAATGCATTTTAAGTCTAGTCAAGTCAAGTCACCTTTTTTTGTTCAGTGCTGTAACTACTAGCTGGTCATTAAACAGTCCACGCTTCCAAAGCACTGATGTCCATACATTTTATTTATTAAAATGGAACACTGTGAAAACTAAACACAAACAGAAACAAAGAAAACACAGTTTTACACACAACATTACTAAGGACATCAAAACCCCCCCAAAAATTAACACTTTTACCGTGTTTGCCTGGTAATGAGCAGTAGACTTGTCAGGAGCACTAACATGTGTATCTGAATTCACGTCTCGCCATTCAGTTTGCGCTAACACTTCCAGGTTAAGTAAATCAGGAAAGTCACGTAACATTCAATCTAGACAAACTAAATACAACAATAATAAAATACAATACCAACAAAATTAAGAAATTGGCACAGATACACAGAACACACCTTTAAATTATGACGTCATGAAAATACAAAATAAACATTTCCCCTGAAATCACAAATACGTCATACCTGACCTATCAGCGTCAGCTACACTCCCACCAAATTACCTTTGATTTATCTGAAAAACCTACAAAATGCAAACAATCAAATAATCAATGGAAATTTCCAAGCATCAACATAGTACATGAAATCAAACAACATAATTCATAACCTACAATTCATAATTGTAGACTCTTCAGCTAAAATAAACAAACTGTTCACCATATATCACATTTTAATATTAAACAATGTTAAACTCAATACAAAATCAACATGTGACCAAGATACAAACTAATGCCAACATACCAATGTGACCGATATTCTAATAAAGTAACAGGGCAATTTTATTTTTTCACTTTTGGCTACAAGAACTACCAACTTTTGAATAGGGCGTTCAATAATAGAGGGTTTAGTGAGGCATTCACCGCTTTTTTCCAACCGCAGATCCCCCATCTGTATTGTGGCCTTCCGCACCAATCCATCATCGTCCTTGCAAACTTCAAGTACCCTAGCCAACCTCCATTCGTTACGAGGTACTTCCCCTTCCTTCACAATGACAACATCACCAACTTGCACATTCCGTCTTGGTGTGTGCCACCTTTGCCTAAGGGAGATGTTAGCAAGATAGTCTGTCCTCCATCTGCTCCAAAACTGTTCACACAAATATTGCACCTGCCTCCACCATTTCTTCACATAAATATCTTCCTTGACGAATGTACCTGGTGGAGGGAGTGGAACAGATGACTTCATGGTAAGCAGATGGTTAGGGGTTAGAGGCTCTAAGCTTGAGGGATCACTGAGGCCATCTACTGTCAGTGGACAGTTATTGACTATAGACATTGCTTCATAGAAGAACGTACGTAAGGAAGCATCATTTAGTCTCCCAGCACTTTGTGCAAAAACTGAACTCATTACACCCTTAACGGTTTTAATCTGCCGCTCCCAGATGCCTCCAGCGTGACTTGAACTGGGTGCATTCAGACAGAAGTCGCACTGCTTGTTTGCCAGATATGCTGCCACTCTCTCTTTACTCACTTCTTTTAAGGCATTCTTCAACTCACTCTTTGCCCCTACGAAGTTAGTTCCTTGGTCTGATCTAATTTGTCTAAAAGCTCCGTGGATAGCTATGAAACAACATAAAGCATTGATGAAAGCATCAGTTGTCATGTCTTCCAACATCTCTATTGGCGCTTTTCCACTGCATGGTACGACTCGGCTCGGCACGGTTTGCGTTTCCACTGCAGTTTAGTATCGCTTTGTAGACAGCTCTGGAGCAGAGACAAGTGAAAAGGAGACCATACTATATTTACAGTATATTCCTTGCGACCTTGCTTGGTGCAAAAAGAACCAAAACAGTCCATGCCACAATAAGTAAATGGCGGAGAAGGATCAGTACGGTCACGGGGAAAATCTGGCATTCGTTGTTGTTCTGGTGGCCTACGAGCTCTCCTACAAGGAACACACTGCCGTATGTACTGGGCTACCACCTTGCTGCCATCAATAATCCAGAAGCCATTGGCTCGCAGTTATTTCAGAGTCTGTCCCCTGCCTTGATGTTTAATTTTTTGATAATGATGTCCTATAATAAGGCGTGTGACAACACTATCCCTTGGGAGGATTGCTGGATGCCGCAATTCAAAAGGTACAGATGCATTCCTCAGTCATCCTCCCATCCTCATTATTCTATCTTGCATGAATAGATCAAGCTGATAGAGGGGATGATTGCAAGGCAGCTTCCCAGGTTCCTGGCTAAGTACATACAGCTCTTCTTTAAAGACATTCTGTTGTGCAAGTCGAATAAGAGTGAATGAAGCCCTCCTTCTTTCCTCCACACTTAAAGGCTCTAGTATCTTCACCTTCTTTACTAATCTTTGAATCCAGGCAATGACGTTCACAGCTGTAGTCCTTTTTGAGAACTGTGATATTTGCTGTTGAAAATCCACTTGCTTTATGGCCTCGGTCTTCAATACTTGGATGGCCTTGACCTCCGGGTCTCCCACCGACAGCTCTAACGTACAGCATCTATAGAAAATGATAAAATGCAATAGAGGTGTGACGTGCAGTTTCTGTCTGGTGTTGAGGTTATTCTAAACTATTCTACTGAATCCTAAATAAGTGTACACAAACACACACACACACAACCAAGTCAATATAAAGTCAAACACAAGAGTCATGCGAAGTGCCGATTTTTTCAAACCAGCTGTCCTGAACTTCCGATACTGCATGACGTTCGAAGCTTCAAACGTCATCAGTCATGTGGTATTGTCATTTCGATACAAGCATTGGCACAGTGTGTGATACAATAGTGTTTTGAAAACTGCGTTGGAGCATCTTAGCCTCAGTATCAATCGTCCCATCACTAATATGGACTCAAAGTTTGGAGAAACAAACTACATGGTAGTGTTATCATAAATATCTATATTTGATACCGATACTGAAATATCTGACACGGTTCCATTACTCATTTTCCACAGTATTTACCGTATATAGCCTACACTGATACAAGCTGCGTCTCTCTTTCCTCTCCGACAGAGTTTGACACACATCCACCTCCTGTCGATTACAGAGTCTGAATGTCCATGCGGGATTGCAGGTATTCCGCATAATTTTAATCATTATGTGGCGAGCGCTTTATTGTAACATGAGAACACAGTCATATAATCGCAGAAAACTGGATGCGAGCTCTCAAATAGACCTAATTATACAAATGAACTGCCTGTCCTCTCACTCCGATATTGTTTGTGCGCAGACTGTGTGCAATCACGATCTCTCCGTGCTTTTAAAGTAGAAATTATTTCTCTTCGATTCTGGATTAAACTTTGTCAAAAGTTATCAGAATAGATCCACCCACGCCTGAGCGATGAAAATCCTACTGGAAATTGTATTGGCTTAAGTGAAATGCACCAGAAAGTCTTTCAACAATCTAAGATGGAACTTTTATTTCTTTACAATGTAAGTTTATGCTAGAAATGTTTTGGAATGGAATATTTGTCTGATTTGTACATATAAATATCCTAGTCTGCCTAATGGCATCATTACATTGTACAGTCAGGTCAAAGCCATATGATGTTCCATTATTCTAAATAAATAACATATATGGCCTTAAATCACTGCTTTTAAAAAATCACTGCATATTTTGAATACCTCAAACTGAATTGAGGTAATTTGTTTTATAATTTTATTATTGACTGTATACTTGTCTTTTTTTGTGAATTAAATTCAGTTTGAAATCAAAGTTGAAATCAAGCTTCCTTGTGCTGTAAGCTTTTGCAACAAAGTTACCCTATTTTAAAGACACAAATACACAGAATGACCAAATGTTTAAGATTGAGATTTTTGTAATGGTAATTGATCAATATTTATATGTATGTAAATAAAAGCCTATATTAAAATCTGTTCATTATATAAAGCGAATGTGTCTTTTTAGAAGACTTGGATTAAACCAATTTCAAAGCTTGAAATAATGAGTGCCTTGAAAAAGTGGATGGACAAAAAAAAACAAATTTAAATATCTATATTGCAGTATACAGTATGTGTTAGTTTTGCCAGAGGTATTGAAAATGATTAGTCGTCATGAAATCAAAAATGACCTTACTTACTTTTTTAGTGCACATTACAAGTCTTGTGGTGAACAATTGAACCATGTAAGTCAATACACTGAAAAAAAATTGTCTGCCATCGCTTCGCTCTGGAACGGCGTTCTCGCTCTGATGACGTCAGTTTGATGGCTTGGGGAGAATTCTCTTGTTAAGTCATGACGTAAAGACTGCTGTTTCCGGGTCCATGCCTCTACTCATTTCACTTGAGAATACTATCTCA
>NW_015667294.1:20308-27241 GCF_001515625.1 Sinocyclocheilus rhinocerous
AATTTTCAGTATTACATGACATCGTGGGTGTATATTAGCACAGTTTGGTGTTTTCCTGGGGCGTCTGGCAGAGGGTTAGGACCCAGAAGCAGTAAAGCATTATGTCAGATGTAACAAGCAGATATTCTTAACCACTCCTATCCAACCATGAATCTGCTATGAGCAAGAGGTGGAGTGGAGGTGCACCACAATAAAACCCCGCGCCCTTTATTTAATATTTCACTTGGAAATACACCACAACACTGAAGTCAGTTGCAACTTCCAGTTCACGGGTACTTTCAAATTGATTTTTTTCAAGGTATTGAAGTTAGAAATTCCTGTATCGTGACCACCAGTTTCACATAATTTGTCAATAATATAAAAGTGGGTTTTGCTCAAAGTAGCTGTTATCCACATAGATCTTTGATATGAATATTTTTTGGTAATTCATTAAATATCACTGGCTAAAAAGTAACTAGTAATACTAATACTCTGAGTAATCTTTGAGAGGAGTACTTTGTACTTTTACTTAAGTACTGTTTTGACACCAGTACTTTTACTTGTAATTGAGTATTATTTCAGCAATGTAACAGTACTTGTACTTAAGTACAAATTTTCATTACTCTTTCCACCACTGCTGTTGAGTCACAGATGGATCAAAGCTGCGTGAGAAAATCCTCCACCGGCATTGTATTAGAACTGCACGCCAAACCCGTGAGAGTCCACCACAGGAGGAAGATGCAGAATTGCACGCTGAAACTTGCAGCAACCAACACGGCAAGGGCTGCCGAACAGCACCCAAAGTCCCAGGAGTAGCGTAGCAGAGTCGTGCACTGAAGACAACAGCCTCTTTCACCACAAGCACCCAAACCGCATGCAGAGACCCAGAAGCGGCAAGCCGCGCACTGAAACCGGAGGACCACCGCCAACGCAGACTTCAGTAGAACGGAATTAGGCCACGTTTTCACTGTAACTACTCACTGGTCATTAAACAGTCAACACATCCAAAGCACTGACGTCCATACGTTATATTTATTAATATGGAACACCGTGAAAACTAAACACAAACAGAAACAAAGAAAACACAGTTTTACACACACCATTACTATGGACATCAAAACCCCCCCAAAAAAAAAAATACTAACATAAACACTTTTACCGTGTTTGCCTGGTAATCTTCCAGGTTAAGTAAATCTTGTGGTGATGTTTTAAGCTCAAAATATACTTCAATTTTGACATGAACGATCAGCTTACACATACAGGTAAATAGGCATAGCCTTTCAAACTATACTGCATTTGATAGCATGTGCAAACACATATGCACTAGAAAGTTTCATGTTTCTCTAGTGTCTGCGCTATTTCCCTCCAAGTTATGACTGCTAAAAATGTCTTTGATTTTTTAAAACTAGAATTATGGTTATGTTTTAATCCGTTCACACAAACACTCATAAATGCAGGCATTGTTCTTGCACCTTCCAGAAGTTTGTTGTTGTTGATCCATCTCTTTCAAACTTTTTTTTTTTAAACCTGGGCCAGTGTTGCTTCCTTTTGGACAACCAATTAATGTCAAAAAGTTCAAGGCACTTTTCTGAGAAAAACTAGATTGTGCACTTATAATACGTAATTTTAATGCCCTTGTGAAAAAGAAGAATGCTTAATTGTATTAAAAGTGTACTTTTTGTGTACTTAAAATCTTAAAAGTATACTTTTTAAAAAGTGTACTTGCAGATAATATAATATAATTTAAATGAAAGACAACTTAAGTGTACCTAAAGAGAGTACACTTTAATGACAATATTTCTTAACATACTTAAGTGCACTTTTTAAAAATGCACTGTATAATAATGTCTAATTAAGTATTACTTATACATACATTTTACATAATTATAATTTTATAGTGTTTTAAATAAGTACACTTATTTTGATATATTTAACCCAGAAGCGGTGAAGCGTGATGTCAGACGTAACAAGCAGCTATTCTTAACCACTATCCAACCGTGAATCTGCTATGAGCAAGAGGTGGAGTGGAGGTGCACCACAATAAAACCCCGCGCCCTTTATTTAATATTTCACTTGGAAATACACCACAACACTGAAGTCAGTTGCAACTTCCAGTTCACGGGTACTTTCAAATTGATTTTTTTCAAGGTATTGAAGTTAGAAATTCCTGTATCATATGAGCACTAATTAACGTACTTTGTCAATAAGATAAAAGTGGGTTCTGTTCAAATGAGTTATTATCCACATAGATCTTTGATATGAATATTTTTTGGTAATTCATTAAATATCACTGGCTAAAAAGTAACTAGTAATACTAATACTCTGAGTAATCTTTGAGAGGAGTACTTTGTACTTTTACTTAAGTACTGTTTTGACACCAGTACTTTTACTTGTAATTGAGTATTATTTCAGCAATGTAACAGTACTTGTACTTAAGTACAAATTTTCATTACTCTTTCCACCACTGCTGTTGAGTCACAGATGGATCAAAGCTGCGTGAGAAAATCCTCCACCGGCATTGTATTAGAACTGCACGCCAAACCCGTGAGAGTCCACCACAGGAGGAAGATGCAGAATTGCACGCTGAAACTTGCAGCAACCAACACGGCAAGGGCTGCCGAACAGCACCCAAAGTCCCAGGAGTAGCGTAGCAGAGTCGTGCACTGAAGACAACAGCCTCTTTCACCACAAGCACCCAAACCGCATGCAGAGACCCAGAAGCGGCAAGCCGCGCACTGAAACCGGAGGACCACCGCCAACGCAGACTTCAGTAGAACGGAATTAGGCCACGTTTTCACTGTAACTACTCACTGGTCATTAAACAGTCAACACATCCAAAGCACTGACGTCCATACGTTATATTTATTAATATGGAACACCGTGAAAACTAAACACAAACAGAAACAAAGAAAACACAGTTTTACACACACCATTACTATGGACATCAAAACCCCCCCCAAAAAAAAAATACTAACATTAACACTTTTACCGTGTTTGCCTGGTAATCTTCCAGGTTAAGTAAATCTTGTGGTGATGTTTTAAGCTCAAAATATACTTCAATTTTGACATGAACGATCAGCTTACACATACAGGTAAATAGGCATAGCCTTTCAAACTATACTGCATTTGATAGCATGTGCAAACACATATGCACTAGAAAGTTTCATGTTTCTCTAGTGTCTGCGCTATTTCCCTCCAAGTTATGACTGCTAAAAATGTCTTTGATTTTTTAAAACTAGAATTATGGTTATGTTTTAATCCGTTCACACAAACACTCATAAATGCAGGCATTGTTCTTGCACCTTCCAGAAGTTTGTTGTTGTTGATCCATCTCTTTCAAACTTTTTTTTTTTAAACCTGGGCCAGTGTTGCTTCCTTTTGGACAACCAATTAATGTCAAAAAGTTCAAGGCACTTTTCTGAGAAAAACTAGATTGTGCACTTATAATACGTAATTTTAATGCCCTTGTGAAAAAGAAGAATGCTTAATTGTATTAAAAGTGTACTTTTTGTGTACTTAAAATCTTAAAAGTATACTTTTTAAAAAGTGTACTTGCAGATAATATAATATAATTTAAATGAAAGACAACTTAAGTGTACCTAAAGAGAGTACACTTTAATGACAATATTTCTTAACATACTTAAGTGCACTTTTTAAAAATGCACTGTATAATAATGTCTAATTAAGTATTACTTATACATACATTTTACATAATTATAATTTTATAGTGTTTTAAATAAGTACACTTATTTTGATATATTTACCAATATACTAAAGCACATGTAAAATAATTGATTTTAATTTCAACTTAAGTGTGTTCTCCAAAATTACATTTGTTAATGTATTTTAAATGTATTTAGGCTATAATATATACTGTGTGCATTAATGCACTTGAAATGTATTTTTCTTCTAAACTTCAATACACTTTCTTATACAGTATACTCCAATAAAACATATTGTTGAAATTTTCATCAGCAGCTCCTGCTCTATGAACTCTATGAAGTTTAATTTTCTACATAATATTTGACATAATGTGTCATTTACGAGAGTACTGTATTTGTACAGTATGTAATAGTAATGTACTGTTATCAGATCATCGTTGGTGCTTCCGCAATGAAGAACGAGTGTGTGCACATGGTTCCCAGATTGCAAAAAATAAGTAAAACACCAGGCAGAAAATGTATCCTTTTAACAGAGAAGCTCTGATTTGTAGATTTGAACTCTTGATATCTGGCAACTGCAGACTACAGCAGTCTGGAATAATGTTTTGTCTCCTTTTTTTTCAACAAAAAAAAATGGTATAGTTTTTATTTTTTTAAATACATTTTAGTCTTGTCATGTTGATGTAGTCACAGTTATCGTTTATTGACCTTATTGTTTTCTTGTCATAGTCCCGTCCGTCATGCAGAGCCGGCCTAAGTGGCATAAGTGAACTAAGCGGCTGCTTAGGGTCCCCGTGGCCACCAGGGAGCCCCCAAGCGTACATGAAAAAAGCAATATTAAAGTATGATTGTATGATTGAGTATATTTAGTATGACAGATGTATGACTTTTATTTAGTTTTTAGGTTGTTAACTAGCCTACATCGTGAACTATATGATACAGCCCATTTCTCCCGAAATACATGAAAGTAAGTGGCCAGTGAACTGGGAGAAAACAGAGTAAAATTTATGGTTGAAAAGAATAAAACATGTCGTCAAATTTTAATTGAAAGGTTTATTATTTACGCTTTCCATAGAAATCAGTGTGTATTTAACAAACTATAATTTTTTTTTTGCTAGTAGTTAATTGCAATGTCTATTTAAATGTCTGAAATCTTAAAATAAATTAAATAAAGGTATAGCCTTGACATCATAATATAGGAATATTACAATATTTTATTTTGTTTTTGATTAAAGTTTTTGTCTTCTGTATAAAAATAACTTTCCTGTGTATATATTTTTGTAATAAAAATAAGCTTCTGTTTCATAAACTTGGTGCTGATAACAGCTTAACATTATTTACCTTAGCCTACCTTTGGGGTCTTGCTATATTCCAATATCATTATGCCTCAATTAGCTAGTTATAGATTAAGAGTTGTTGTTTTAGATGTGTGTTTAATAATTTATGTTGTTAAAATAACATTCTGTTCCGTAAATGCATTGTCATCTGGTTTATTTAACTACTTTTCAGTACACCACATTAAGTATGCCACTTAATACTGTAAGACTTTGAATGTTAAAGTGCAAATTAAGACCTGACCACTCTTGTGGGTTTACTACTGTTACAATTAAAAATCGTAGAAGGGTAAAAACATAACAGGCAGACATTGGTATGATGTAATCAACACAGCTACACCAAATAAAATTGATAATGGGTGTGCGAATAATCAAGCATTGACAATAACCAGTCGTATTGGCGGCACTGAGGGGCCCCCATGTAAAATTCTGCTTAGGGCCCCATAAAGGCTTGGGCCGGCCCTGCCGTCATGGGAAAAAAGCTTGTCAACAAATTTTTTTCGTCATACTTTTCATTAACGAAATTAACACTACTTTCAATGTAAATGCCACTTGACAGACACAAGCGGTCAATACAGGCTATGTTGGTCCAGTGTCTGCGCTATTTCTCTCCAAAAGTTATGGCCAATGAAAATGTCTTTGAACTTTTAAACTAGAATTGTGGGTGTCTCCCAACTTTTCACTCAAGTGCTCATCAATGTGGGCACCTACTGTTTTTTGCAGTCTCCAGTAGTTTGTTGTAGTTTTTGCCACCTTGTACACCAACTTAGTGCAAAAAGGTACAAGCTGAATGCACGCAACATGCATGCTTAGAAAAAAATGGACAGTGCAGGTACAGCATGCATTTATGCTGCTGACAAAGTTTACGTGCACTATACACATACCCTAGTGTAAAAACTGGGGTATACTTTGGGCATAAAGCCACGCTCTTTGAGCATGCAATATATATTTTGACACAGCAATGGCCACAATATGATGTCCCACTCTCTGGCATCTTTTTTTTTTATTCAATGTATAACAAATAAGAAATGATAAATACAAACATATGGATATGCAATCTAGTCCAATTTTCTGCAATGCTGCAAACCTACGAAACCAAATTCACAGGTCAGAGTTCAACAGACTTGAACTTTAGAACACAGTGAAATTCACAAGAGCTTGTTGATATAACATTTGTTAAGTAAATTTCATTCATAATGTTTTCCCTTTTTAACCAATTTTCGATCGTTTTTCCTTTTTAAAATTGCATACTGGTAGTGTCATTAACAATCAAACAAGTGTGCAAGCATTAAAATGCTTTATTACAAACGGTGTAATGTAGATGTGGGTTTGTGGGTCTTTTTTAATGTAAATAAATAAATAAATATGATGCCCTCTATTTAGATTGACTCTATTGCTTTCTTGATTGATCTGTCTCATGCTCTGCCCAATGAGGTCATATGTTCTCAATCATTCATCCTTATTATCTCTCTCTATATATATCGTAGATATGAAAATAATTTATCAGATCATTTGCATCAGTCACAGCTGAACAATCTTTGGGATGCTTCTCTTACTTTACACACTCACATTTTGCAATCACTTTCATACAAAGGCAGAAAAAACACTTTGCCAAATGATGGGAGATCCGAAGTACCCGCTACTTTCCAAGGAGGGTGAAGCAACTATTGGAGGAATTTTTGCAATGCACAGTAAAGAAACATTACCTTCATTTGAGTTTACACAAAAACCTCAGCCTCTCTTATGCTCCAGGTTTGTTACATTGCAAATATTGAGAAACATTAGAGTATATATATATTATGCATAAGCACAGTAAGTATATTATGTAACACAATGTAATGCATCATATCTAAAAGTTCATTTTATTACAATGAACTACAAATATATTTGGAAAATCATCTTTCAAAGCAGAAATATGTGATAGTATATATATATATATATATATATATATATATATA
>NW_015667294.1:27476-33280 GCF_001515625.1 Sinocyclocheilus rhinocerous
AAATACTATCCTTATGCTATAATTTATTTATTTATTTGCTATTTATCACAATGGTTTAATGTTTTCACAGTGTGAATCTACCAGATTTCCGTCTGGCTCAAATAATGATATTTGCCATTGAAGAGATAAATAGAAGTGAAATGTTGCTCCCAAATGTTTCTATTGGTTACCAAATCTATGATACCTGTAGTTCAAGAATGTCTTCTATGAGTGCAACTATGGGACTGATGAATGGTCCAGAGTTTGCAGCAGGGGAGACATGCAATGGACAGTCTTCTATACATGCTATCATAGGAGAAACGGAGTCTTCTGCCACAGTGATTCTGTCCAGAACTACAGGACCTTTTAAAATTCCAGTGGTAAAGAGCAATAAAAAAAGAGCTGACATAATGATACTGATGTCATTCTGACATGCAGATGAGTATTTCATTGTTTGTTTTCACTTTTTTTCTCTCAGATAAGTCACACAGCCTCATGTGAATGTCTCAGTAATAGGAAAGATCACCCCTCATTCTTCAGGACTATTTCTAGTGATTACCACCAGAGCAGAGCACTTGCATACATTGTCAAGCACTTAGGCTGGTCTTGGGTGGGAGCTGTAAACAGTGACAATGACTATGGAAACTATGGAATGGCCATATTTCTGAATACAGCACAGAAAGAGGGGATTTGTGTAGAGTACTCTGTGAAATTCTATCGAACAGAGCCAGAAAAACTCAAAAAAGTGGTAGATACAATAAAAAAAGGCACCGCAAAAGTGATTGTTGCATTTGTTTCATTTATTGAGATGGGCTTACTTATTGATCAGTTAAATATTCTGAATATTACAGGCCTCCAAATAATTGGAGTGGAAGGATGGATAACATCAACGAGTTTGATTACACCAAAGAGTTTTCAGGTGATGGGAGGGTCACTGGGGTTTGCATTGAGAAAAATCAACTTGGAAGGGTTTTCCAATTATGTTGTAAAAGCATTTTGGGACACAGCTTTTCCATGCTCACAGATTAAGGGGAATCCCTCTCAATATGCAATAAATTGCAGCATATATCAAGATCTACTTGCACTGAAAAACTACAATGAAGATGTGCCTGAGCAAAGATATTCAAGTCACGTCTACAAAGCAGTTTATGCTGTGGCTCATTCACTGCACAGTCTACTAAAGTGCAAAGAACAAGAAGGTTGTGAGAAAGGCCTGACAATAAAACCACAGCAGGTAAAAGATACAAATCAAATCAATAGAAAGGAAGAGAAAGGTGTAACAGTAGTTTTGGTGAACAACGTTTTAAAATATATCAATGATAATGTACCAGAACTGTCTTTTTTATATTAGGTGGTTGAGGCACTGAAAAAAGTAAATTTTACCGTGAAGTTCGGAGATCGTGTGTGGTTTGACAGAACTGGTGCCGCAGTAGCCCAATATGAAGTAGTGAACTGGCAGCAGGACTATGATGGATCATTACAATTTAAATCAGTGGGAAACTATGATGCCTCACTGCCCCCTGACCAGCGCTTTGTGCTCAATACTGAAAACATAATCTGGGCTAGAGGACAACTGGAGGTAAATCAACTATTTGTAAATGGCATTGTTTAAATTGAGGAAACATTAATAAAAAAGTAACTACTTGAATTGACGTTTATGAAAGCCCTAAAGTAAAAAAAAAATAATAACAATAAATTAGCAGAGAAAATGTGGTGCACCATTATGAGTGCAAGTTGGTCTGAAAGAAGTAACATTATGGGTGAGTCAACACTGTGAAAAATACAGATAACTGTCAATGTATTAATTCCTGGTGGCTAAAATAGCCATTATCTCTAAGTTGATACATTTTCAGGATGACATTTCCAGTAAAGTGAAATAATGCAGGTTTTATCAAGTGGTCAGAAGAGCAGTGTTCATGAATGAGTTTTGAGCAAAATTATAAATAAATGATAAGTTGAGCAATATTGTGCAAATTTCTATAACAACACTTTCCAAACCTTGCTTTATTCCTAAGTACACACACACACACACACAAATAAAAAAATCTAATAAAAATGACAAACCTCACATACTACATGCTCCAAGTATACACTATTCTGTACTAAAATATTAACTTGTATCTACGTTCTTCAGAGTCTATAAATAACTATATGTATATTTTTACTTGTAGAAGCCAAGCTCTGTTTGCAGTGAAAGCTGTCTTCCAGGCACTAGGAAGGCTGCACAAAAAGGAAGACCTGTCTGCTGTTATGACTGTATTCCATGTGCAGAAGGAGAAATCAGTAATGAGACAGGTAATCTCACAGCCCGTCTGACAGTCCATCTCATTCATGTAATTTTTTTCCCCTTTTGTCTCCAGCTAGTGATTGCAACTTCCTTTCCAGATTCAAATAATTGCAAGCAGTGTCCAGAGGAATACTGGTCTAATGCTGAAAAAAATAAATGTGTGTTAAAGGCTGAAGAGTTTCTGTCATTCACAGAAGTTATGGGTATAGTGCTAGTCTTTTTCTCACTCTTTGGAGCAGGATTAACTGTGCTGGTGGCCATCCTGTTTTACAGAATGAGGGACACCCCCATAGTAAAAGCCAACAACTCAGAGCTGAGTTTCCTGCTGCTCTTCTCACTGACTCTGTGTTTTCTCTGTTCACTTACTTTCATTGGTCAGCCCAATGAGTGGTCATGTATGTTGCGTCACACAGCATTTGGAATCACTTTTGTCCTCTGTATCTCCTGTGTTCTGGGGAAAACAATAGTGGTGTTAATGGCCTTCAAGGCTACACTTCCAGGAAGTAATGTCATGAAATTGTTTGGACCTGCACAACAACGACTCAGTGTTCTTGCCTTTACACTTATACAGGTTCTTATATGTGTGCTGTGGCTAACAATATCACCTCCATTTCCATACAAAAATATGAACTATTTTAAGGAAAAGATCATTCTTGAGTGCAGTCTGGGCTCTACTGTAAGTTTCTGGGCTGTTCTGGGTTATATTGGCCTACTGGCTGTCTTGTGCTTCATTTTAGCTTTTCTGGCTCGCACACTGCCTGATAACTTCAATGAAGCCAAATTCATCACATTCAGTATGCTCATATTTTGTGCTGTATGGATCACATTTATTCCAGCTTATATCAGTTCTCCTGGGAAATTTACTGTAGCTGTGGAGATTTTTGCCATTTTAGCCTCAAGCTTTGGGTTATTACTTTGCATAATTCTGTGCTGTATGGATCACATTTATACCAGCTTATGTCAGTTCTCCTGGAAAATTTACTGTAGCTGTGGAGATATTTGCCATTTTAGCCTCAAGCTTTGGTTTACTATTCTGCATATTTGCACCTAAATGTTATATCATCCTGCTTAAGCCTGACCAAAATACAAAGAAACATATGATGGGAAAAACATATTTTAAGACTTGAATAACATATTATTTTATTATTTTTATTATTTTAATAATTGTTTTCATCATTTTTTAAAGTTGATCAAACATTGATCAAGATCACACACACACACACACACACACACACTTTTCACAGATTTAATGTAAACTGATTAAATAAACTGTCAAACTTTTATGTACAAATATTATGCAGTTGTGTGAGTTAAATAAAGAACCAAAACAGTGACAACTAAAAATGTTGATACATTGAGAACGAAAAATCTGACAACATGATAACTTACATTAAATCTAGTGTGACCCTGACCCAGTTTTGTCAGAGGTGTAATTGAATGCCTCCAAACAGTCTTGGGCTCAATTCCCCAATTCCCAAGGAATGCATACAGTGATGTAAAAAAATAATAATGACAAATGAATAAATAAAAATAAAATTAAAAAGGCTATTGGGAATCTTGTGTACTGTACTGCTGTTCTTCTTCTTCTTCTTTTCCCTCCAATTACTTTTAAATAATTAACAGAGCACAGATCTGTATTTTTAAATATTTACAAATGTCTATACACAAGAATCAAGATTCTGAACATTCAACCAAATGCCTTAGTACTAGGGATGTAACGGTTCATGTACTTGTCCTGAACCGTCACGTTACGGATGCCGTGGTTCGGTCAATCACAGGTGATCAATCCAGTAGGGGGCATGCACCGTAATGCACCGCTAACCGCCACAACAGGAAAGAGCAGATGAAGAGATGATCTGAGCAGCAACACAAAACAACAATGGTGAGTTCAGATGGAACGCAAGAGTTGTTTTAAATCAGCAGTGTGTGAAAGTTTCAGGTTCTAGAGATGCACTGGTCGATCAACCATAAATCTTTTAAATTTTCTAAATCTTCTAATTTTTTTTTTAAGTTTTATTTTGGCTAATCTTTATTCTGGAATTGCACACGAACTGCATTGCAATCATTTCCCCAAAATCTAGTTTGTGTGGAAATATTATAAGTCTGCAAACAGGATGCTGTCACAATTATATGCTCTGTCTTATATGCCCATTTTCATGGACTTTTAGTTTGTTTATCTTCAGTCACGTTTCTTTTGTTCTAGTTTCTAGTTAAGTTGTGTTTGCTTGCCTGCCTTTTGGATTGTTTGCTCATTTGGATTATTAAAGCATTTTTTGAACCTGTTCTATAATGCAATATGAGGTCGCCCAAGCATTGAGGAGCTAAACCATTCAGGGCTTTATAATTAAATAGCAAGATTTATATTTATAATTAAATAGCCAGTGCAGAGTTGACAGAACCGGGCTAATAAGGTCGTACTTCCTGGTTCTAGTAAGAACTCTAGCTGCTGCATTTTTTTTGGGCTGGAGTTTGTTTATTAAGCGCGCAGAGCAACCACCCAATAAAGCATTACAATAATCTAACCTTGAGGTCATAAACGCATGAATTAACGTTTCTGCATTTGACATTGAGAGCATAGGTCGTAATTTAGATAGATTTTTAAGATGGAAAAATTGGGTTTTCCAAATGCTAGAAACATGGTTTTCAAAGGAAAGATTGCTATCAAATAACACACCTAGGTTCCTAACTGATGACGGAGAATTAACAGAGCAGCCATCAAGTGCTAGACAGTGTTTTAGGTTATTACATGCAGGGGTTTTTGGTCCAATAATAACCTCTGTTTTTTTTTCAGAATTTAGCAGAAGGAAATTACTAGTCATCCAGTTTTTTATATCAACTATGCATTCCGTTAGTTTTGCGAATTTGTGTGGGTTGTGAAGAAATATAGAGCTGAGTATCATCAACATAACAGTGAAAGCTGACACCATGTTTCTTGATGATATCTCCCAAGGGTAACAGGCAAAATCTGAAAACCAACAGTCCTAGTACTGAGCCTTGTGGCACTCCATACTGTACTTGTGATCGATATGATATCTTGTCATTCACTGCTATGATTTGATGACTGTATTTGATTTGTAGTCTACTCAAAAGAATGTTGTGGTCGATAGTATCAAACGCAGCGCTAAGATCCAGTAGCACTAATAGAGAAATACAACCATGACCGGATGATAAGAGCAAGTCATTTGTAACTCTGATGAGAGCAGTCTCAGTACTATGATACGGTCTAAATCCTGACTGGAAATCCTCACAGATACCATTTTTCTCTAAGATGGAACATAGCTGAGAGGATACTGCCTTTTCTAGTATTTTTAACAGAAAAGGGATATTTGAGATAGGTCTGTAATTAACTAATTCTCTAGGATCAAGTTGTTTTATTTATTTATTTATTTTTAATGAGAGGCTTAATAACAGCCAATTTGAAGGTTTTGGGGACATATCCTAATGAAACTGACAAAATATTCATATTAATATTCAGAAGAGGATCTATGACTTCTGGAAGCACCTCTTTTAGTAGCTTAGATGGAATAGGGTCTAACAT
>NW_015667294.1:33681-45615 GCF_001515625.1 Sinocyclocheilus rhinocerous
AATGAGAGGCTTAATAACAGCCAATTTGAAGGTTTTGGGGACATATCCTAATGAAACTGACAAAATATTCATATTAATATTCAGAAGAGGATCTATGACTTCTGGAAGCACCTCTTTTAGTAGCTCAGATGGAATAGGGTCTAACATACATGTTGTAGATTTTGATGATTTGACAAGTTTATACAATTCTTCCTGTCCTATAGCAGAGAATGAGTGGAATTGTTCCTCAGGGGAACTATAGTGCACTGTCTGATGCGATACTGTGGCTGACAGCAACATGGTTAGGATTTTTATCTCTAATTGTATCTATCTTGGAAGTAAAGAAGTTCATAAAGTCATTACTGCTGTGCTGTTGAGAAAAGTCTATCTGTTGATGCTTTATTTTTCATCAAGTTAGCCACTGTATTGAATAAATGCCTGGGGTTGTATTTGTTTTCTTCTAAGAGAGACAAAAAGTAAGTAGATCTAGCCGTTTTTAGGGCTTTTCTATAAGTAGAAGTACTTTCCCGCCATGCAATACGAAATACTTCTAGTTTTATTTTCTTCCAGCTGCGCTCCATTCTCTGGGCTGCTCTCTTTAAAGGGTCATGAAACCCCAAAACACATTTTTTGAGAGGGGACCAGATATGTACTGGTGTATCACTGAAAAGACTAAAAGCACTTTTAAATGTTATAGATAAGTAGAAATTGGTTATTTTTGCGTTTATCCGAGCAATTTTGTTCTTCTGGTTTGAAAAGCAAAGTCGAAGCTATGGCACAAAATCTGACGTAGATTTGGGCCTCAGAGTGTGTAGATAGGCTTTCAGGGGCGAATCTACATCAGCTGGCCCTGAGCTAATCTGTGCATTTATTCATGAGAAAGAGGTCGTTCAATCCAATCACTGCACCGTAGTGCGTATAAATTATAACGGTTACAATATAACATGAATATTATTCATGAGAAAGTATCGCTTCTGTCTTCCCTCATTGTTGGCATTAAGAGACATGGTTCGGCGTCGAATGTGCTCGTTTCTTCGGTGCGACAACATAAAAGTGTTGTTTGTGTTTCCCTGCGACACGACGAGAGCTGAACTTTGGGTGCAGGCGGTTGGTTTGCCGTGTTCTACCAACACAACTGGAAAATATGTTTGTAGCAAACATTTTGCAACGGAGAACTTTATGAATTGCGGACTAATGGAATCCGGTGTAAGGTCTGATTACTTTTCTTAGGGAATTAATTATTATTAATTCATTCAGGTTTTGAGAGGACTCGAATCTGAAAATTCGAAGTCAACCTGATTAGAACTGATTTCAAATTTTAATAGTTTACACCTTATCAACGGTCGTCCGTTATCTAGTATTGGGTTACTCTAGTTTCGATTACTCTAACTGTCAGAGGTTCGACGAGGCGTATAGGCGTAATCTCAATCAGGTTTGTTGAGTTCTCAGGTTCAGGTTCAGGTTCTTGGTCAGTTTTATCAAGCCGGAACGGGACGCCGGACGTGCACTTGTTGAAAGACTCTTGGACGGCGGTGACTCGCTTTTGGGGGAGGAAGGCAAGTGTCAGAGTCACAACATATCCTACAATAGTAGAAATGCAAAGCGCTGTGTCAGCGGCAGACCAAGACCGAATGACTGGCGCGCCAGCGGGCGGAAGGCTAGCGATAGCTTCTAAAGGTGTATCAACAGGAGTCAAATCAGTAAGTTGCGTTCCTTCCTCCTTGATCCTTCTTCCAATTCTGGATCGAGGACGAAGAAATGCTGTTTGAAGAAGGGTGAGATTTCGAGTTCGGCCTGATACTCGTCGTCGGTAAGGTGATACAATGCTAAATCGTCAATATGGAGGATCGAACCCTTAGGGAGTGTGCTACACACAGTCGATGGTTATATACAGTTTAAGTACATCGCAGGAGGTGTCAGCGCACCTCACACTACACAACCAAAAAGCACTATAGATTCTTATCTTTCCTTATTAGCGCTGAACAATCTCAACTCGTTCGAGCGAGGTAAATTAATGTACAGCTTTACTGCAATAAATACAATAACTGTCAATGATATCTTGGCGGATATCAGCACATATTTATACAGACAAAACACCCGTGGATTTAACCACAATTTCACTTGATCAAGATTTCACAATTCTCCCATAACAAAAATAACGTTCGGACACTCTCTCTGAGCGCCGCGTTTCAAGTTCACTAGTTTTTTAGTGCATTAAATGGCAGAGGACTATCAGTTAGCTAATCTGATTTTCTCAAACCGGGGAGATGAATAGCAGAGTTGCATTTGGAAGTGGAACACGCACTATACAAATCAAGCTCTGAAGGTCCTTCTACAGAAAGTAAACGAGGGACACGCTCGTTTCTTTCTTGTGCGCTCTAAGGCGACTTATTTTGTCTCGGTGGACAAAATTAAAATGTTTTACTGCAGTTCAATTCTTTAAACAACAACTCGAGTTGCACATTCAAACATTCAACACGCTGGTATGCTCTAATAACAGGTACAATAGCTCACAAACTCCGTTTCTCTATATCTAATCAATTTTTCGGGATAAAAATAGGAAAGATTCACAATAATATCTTGGTGTCATTAATTTTTAAGTCGAATTTGCCAGCTTTTTTCTCCACCACATGTAAGGTCTGATTACTTTTCTTAGGGAATTAATTATTATTAATTCATTCAGGTTTTGAGAGGACTCGAATCTGAAAATTCGAAGTCAACCTGATTAGAACTGATTTCAAATTTTAATAGTTTACACCTTATCAACGGTCGTCCAGCGAGACGTTAATGTCCGTGTATCTTAACAATCTGACTGTGTATTTTCCTTGGCCACAGGTCAATACAATTATGATAATTTGTAAGCTCCTAGCGAGGTAACGTGATCTTGGCAAGGTTTGACTTTAAAATTATACGACACCAGACAATGATTCTTTATAAATGAAACACAAATTTATTGGCTATTCTAGATTACATTAAACTAAGCTAAAACACACACATACACACACATACAGTTCTGAAGAATGATGTTAACGGAGTTCTGAGGAAAGCCCAAAGTTTTAGCAAGATATTCGCTACAGTTCTCTTACTGGCAACCTGAGAAAATCACAAGCAGAGGTTTGTCTTACGTTTACTGCTTAAATGGTTCAGCACCTATTTCAGCGGATATCCCCCTAAGGGATAAGGACCAGGCCTTGACCGGAAGCAGGTCCAGACAATTAGGTGCCCTGTTGATCATTGATCTTCTTTACGACCGCAGATAGCTGGGGAGGAGAGTCTTTAGTTTTTCCGGTGGAATGCGGAGATTCAATCGTTCATTTGTGCGATATTCGCAGAGGCCTTACACCGGTTTTGCCGATCATCTTGTTTTAAAGAAAGAAACTGTACCAATTCCCATATCCACAGATTTGGTAAGTGTTTGCTTAAATATTCTTTATTTTGCGTAGACTATTCAGATGGTTATGTTAGATTTTATTGGAGCAGACATAGTCAATGTTAACAAGTTACTAAGTAGTTTTCAGTGCTCTGGTCTATTGTTATCATATTGTAAAAATGCGTGTGTTTTATAACAATTTTTAAACAGTTGTAAAAGAGTTACAGTTGTCTTCTGAGCCCAAGTTGTGTCGCGAGGTGGGGTGCCAGACAGAAGTATTCACAAAAGATGCGTCATGCCAAACAGATGTTGATTCGCCGATCACGCATGTATCCACACAGCACACATGGAAACCAGAGCGAAGAAGCAAGAGTAAGAATTGATTTTTCTTTTTTTTGTTCTTCCTCTAGTCATCATTTTGAAATTAAATACAATTGAAGAGAATTGAATTTTTTTTATAATTAGGCACTCAAATGAAACAGCATAGAAAACATGTTAGCTGCAGTACCGTCATGTCGAACACATCATTTGAGGAAGGCCCTCTAGCTGTTTCAACACCTGTAAAAAGGCCTAGAAGAGAAGCTACAGATGACATCACTTTTCATCCAGAAGTGACTAACCACAGCATCTATGATGAGAGGTGAGTAATTGAGTATGTGTACTTTTTGATTTGCCTGCTGCTAATATCATTAGCAATAAACATCTGGCACAGACATCAATTCATTTTCATGTTTTTGTGTTTGCTGTATTTTAGCACAGTGATTGAAACCCCACATTATAAAATGAGGAAGTTTGTTGTTTATGAAGAAAACTTAATTGAGCTCTTCAGGAAGTGCCCTGTCTGCACAAGGAGCTGTGTTGTACATGCTAGGACTGTGGGAACGCTTCTGTGCGTGGACCAGGTTTGCACACACGGTGAGCATCAGAACACTTGGACAAGTCAGCCATATGTCGCAAACATACCTGCAGGATTTATCCAGCTGTCTGCAGCTGTAATTTTTAGTGGAGCCTCCTTCTTGCAAGTGGAAAAGGCAAGGCACTTTTTCTTTACACACCTATGAAACCTCTCTGCCAGTTGTAGTATGACTAACTTTCCTCTTTCTTTGTGTCTAGTTCTTGCAGGCATATAATATCACAGGAATTAGTCACACAACCTTCCTGAAACACCAACGGAATTTACTTTTCCCCACAATAAACTGGCTGTGGACTGTACACCAAGGTACAGTTTTTTCAGAGGCCATCAAAGTTAAACAACCAAAAATATTAATTTTCTGATGATAAATTATTCAGGGCATTGTGCCAAATACCGGACCTACACAGTGATGGACCTAAAAACAAACCAGATAATGGACTTATTCAGGTATGTTTTTGTTTATGAATGTAAATTCAGTGCTAATATATACATGTAAGGTATTATTCTGATACATTATTTAAATTAATCACTACTTTGCAATAACATAACAATTTTATCTTTTTTTTATAGAGCAATGATGTCGGTAACAGCCAACGCATGGAAAAGGAGGTGTTGCAATGATGCCTGAGACAGCTGGAGCAGAGAGGGCTCCGTGTTCAAAAGATTGTCACGGATAGGCATCCTGCTGTCATGAAGTTCCTCAGGGACAGCAGACCGGGTGTTGTGCACAAATTCAATGCATGGCACATGGCAAAAGATTTGCTTTGTAATAGAACTTATGTTCCAGATATACGGGGTAGAAACTGTACTTAAACATTTTTATATGTATCTGCTATATACCTGTCAATCATTCTAACTGTTATTTTTGTTCTATGGATTGTTTAGGTGTTGCTAAAAAAATAGACTCCCTTGCAAAGCTGAAGAGTTGCAGAGAAGTTGGTTCTTGGAAAAAGAGCATTGTAAACCACCTTTACTGGTGTGGCGAAAGTTCATCTACAGGCAGTGAAATTGTAGCCAAATGGAAATCAGTTGCCAACCACATGCAGAACATACATGAGCATGACGGGGAATTTCAAAAATGCCTCCATCAACCGCTTGTGGGAGATCAAGCAAGAAAGTGACTCAAACCAAGTAATGACAACCATATAAACATATTGATATATTATCTGTTTTTGTATGTATAGCATTGTGCCTTTTTAATGATAACATGTGAAACAATTACATTTATATTCTGCTATTGCATTTATTTCCTTGATTTATCTTTAGCAATGTGTTCATATGTATTGACAGTCTTATTATCTCATTAGGTACAGCTGCATGTGAGCAGCTCAGTGGCGTAATCCTGGCTTCAAAACTGTTTAGGGATCTTGAGAATCTAAGTGGTGATTACCAGAATTCATCACTGGAGTCTTTTCACAGTTTGGTCATCCGGTTTTTGCCAAAGAGTGTGGTATTCTCCTATGTGGGAATGTTGTGCAGGTATGTTCTCATCTGCAATTGTTTCCTTGAACAAATTTATTGTATGAATTTTTGGCAGCTTCCTGGAGCAAATAACACTGAACATTGCTAAAGTGGGAGGTGATTTATAGTATGTAACAATATCATTTTTCACCTTAGATCACAACTGGCAGCCATGCACTACAATGAAAACAGTGCAAGAACACAAGCCACTACGTTTACCATGCATTACCATTTACCATGCATGGTATACACAATATACCTTAATGAGCCTTCATTAAGTTTGTTTTAAATGTAGCGTATTTGCATAAATATGTATTTGTTTTTGATACAAGACGTCTTATGAACTATATTTTTAGCTTAATGTACTATTTATTGATAGTTATGTACTACTTAATGTTAGCTTATGTACTAGTTACTGAATAGAATGGTGATATGGCCTCAGAGTTATATTCTTTATAGGTTGCTAAAATTTTTTGGATGAATTAATGTTAATTAGGTAGCGCTTTACAATAAGGTTTCATTTGTTAACTTAACTACTTTAGTTAACATGAATTAAGAATGAACAATACTTCTACACCACTTATTAATATAAATTAATGTTAATTTCAACATTTACTAATACATTTGTAAAATCAAAAGATGTGTTTATTAAAATTAGTTACTGAACTAACATCAACAAACAACGACTGTATTTTAATTAACTAATATTAAAGATTATTATATACTGTTACAAATGTTTTGTTTATTCTTATGTAGCCGGGTAAGGTATAGCCCAGGTATGATTGGCTGATGTCATGCCAGCCTGTGAACCTATCAGTGTCCTCGCCATTTTGTTCATCCCGTTGGTGCAGACGACTGCTCAATTTTATTGGTTTTCTTTTTTTGTTTGTTTTTCTTTGTACAAGTAGTTGTCGAACCTGTGTTTGTGGGCTCCTTTTTGGAGTAGATTGTTCTGTGGCGGTATGAAAGTGAGTTTTGTATTTTTGAATGTGTCTTGATGTTTGTACCAGTTAACCATGTTGTCATTTAGGAGTAGAACCTTTTAAAGCGGGGGTTGCAGTCTTTTAGCGTGTCCACATGGAGTGCGGTGCTTAACCAATTGTATTGCTTTCACAACTGTGTGGTGTGAGGTGAAAATCCAAAAGGCCCCCGCTGGCCATTTCTCTCCTAGTCATTTCTGTAACTGGTAGATTTGTGTATCTGATTTGATTAAGATTGTATATTAAAAAAAAACAGTGTTAAACGGTTTCATTTGTGTATAAATAAATGGCTTAATTTTTATACTTTGCCTATGTCTCCATGCTCACCCTGCCTTTGGCAACGAACCTGTGTGACCTTGTATAGGGTTGTTATGTCCCGGTATATTCCGGGTGGCGTAGTCGATTTGTATCCATTGTTGTTGGTAATTTCCCCTACCTGACCACTTATTGCCACACTTAGTTTGTTAGTTAATATATTAACTAATGTTAATTAATTAAACGTTTTGTAAAGTGTTACCATTCATAAATATAATAAATTACATTGAAAGCCCTGTAGCGTCTGGACCAATCAGAAACACCATTTTTCATTTGATTTATACAGCGGATCTAAATATTTATAATTAATTATAACTAGTTATGATTAATTATTCATATTTCCCCATGAGCTGATTCGCTACAGCCCTCATGCCAGTAAGTGGACAAATTATGTTTGTAAAATATTTATTTATTTTCTAAACGTGTTACAAGTAAGACAACACAATTAGTCCAAACAGTCAGTTTTACAAACCGTCAAAATGTTTTAAATTACTCAATGGGAGGGGGTAAGAAACCAGTGTAGTTTTCAATTTGGTCTGGGAACTGCTGTCTGATGCGTGTAACTGCACAGGAGGGTATCACCACTCTGATGTGTCTGCCCAGGTACCACCAGCACCATCTGACAAAATTTCTGTATGCCAGGTGTATGTAAGAACTGTGAAAGACATTTAAGTGAGTTTGTATTCATATACTGATTAGTAGTGTGCAGTGGCGGATTAATGTTTTACTCCCTTGTGTAAAAAGGATGTTTTCAGAAATGCAACAATGAGTTCATGGTCTTGTTTGCAATTACATATACAGTGCTTAACAAATTTATTAGGCCACCACCCAATAGGTTTGTGTCACAGCTGCCCTAAACTAAGTAGGTGATTACCAAAATTACTATTGTTATTTTTCTGTAATGGTTAATCCACCAGTATGTGTAAGATCTTTAGTCACAGTAGTGTTTCTAATGCTAAAATATAATTATTGTTGGGATTGAATGATTCTAAGATAGATTGCACAAAAGTTTAATTTAAAAGCAAGTCTTTGGGAACCACTAGAAACTATTTGGAAGTCATTAACAACAGAGACTGTGCAAAAGTGCATAAAAAATTATGCCAGCAAGAATGCAAGCTTTTATCAAGGCCAAAGGAGGCCATACAAAATAAAAATAAAATAGCCTATTTATATTTTTTGGTTTATTAGTTTTTGTTTATTATGTGTGAATAAAGACTATTTAGTTGTTTCAGTTTGTTATTTGCCCAATGATAACACCCTTTTTAGTTTTAAACAAGTTTTTGAGGGGTGGTCTAATAAATTTGTTAAGCACTGTATATAGCTACATATAGTTTTGTGAGGATTTGAACTGAAAATAAAACTTACAAACTCACTCGTTTACACGTTGCCCCTTTCTTGGTTGCCAATGGCTGCAAAGTACAACGTGAAAGCGCAAGGCTGACGCTCCGTAGCGGATTCACACATCCAAGAGCGAGGCATTTCAGTTGAAGAGACGGGAGTTGCGCGAAAGCATGCTCCTAGAATCTGTTTGAGTCATATATGGCCGTCAAAACGAAAGTGCACGGGTTCACGCAGTAGGATAGCCTATGTGTGAATCTGGCGATTGATCGTGCATCCACTGTTTCACGCATGAAAAAAAAAAAAACGTTTTAACAAAACTTTCAGAGAACTTAGTACGTTCTGATGAAAGGGTAGCCTATGTATAGGCCATGGCTAGATATACGTTTGAGAATACATCGCTTGTTTTACCGCAGAACATTTATTTGCGTGGTGCCCCCCTGGCACTGGACCTGCACTGTCGTCAATATGATCACAATGTGATTCAGGGGATTCTGGTGGGGAGAAGTCCTCCACTTCCAGACAGCTCTCAGAACCACTGTAACTGCTGCACTCTGTATCACTATTCATTTCACCTGAGTGTCTGTGTCTGTGTGTGTGTGTGTGTGTGTTTGCACTGCCGGTATGCAAATTAGCTGTATTTATGCGCTCAGTGAAACCCTTCCCTCTTTCCAGACTCTACCCTCCCAGCTTTTCACAGTTGACCACGCCCCTTTTTGGAACCCTTTTCAAATCGGAGGTGTGAAAAAACACTGCTGCAGCAGGGGGGATTTATGACACTTTAAGTTGCGAGTGTGCTCGTTATACCACAGTGTCAGACTGTTTTCCTTAATCTTCTTTAAGCATTAAGGGGCAACCATATCTAAAGTGCTAGAAAAGAGAGAGTCGGTAGTTTATGTTACACCATCAAGTTTTTCTGAGATATTGGATATGCTGAGGAATTGAGACAATTCAAGAAAATTATTTACAAAGCAGTCAAAAGACTGGTAGTAGAAGTGATGGTTGAAGTTGAATTTGCATCTTTAGCTATATGGAGTGTACACACAACTACATAATAATCCAAGATATCATGACTCTGCTGCAGAATTTAAACGCCATTAAGGCAAGGCTTGTTTATTTAGATAGCACATTTCATACACAATCGTAATTCAAAGTGCTTTACATAACAGGAAGTAAAATAATCATAAAAATAATCACAATAAAACAAGGAATTTAAAATCTTTTAAAATGATTTTAAAATTAATTTAAAACAGTTTAAGATAGAAAATGATTATACATTAAATACAGTGCAATCAGTTCGGACGTAGCACAGTGCTCATTCAATAAATGCACAGCTAAACAGATGAGTTTTGAGTCTGGATTTAAATGTGGCTAATGTTTTAGCACATCTGATCTCTTCTGGAAGCTGATTCCAACTGCGGGCAGCATAATAGCTAAAAGCAGACTCCCCTTGTTTTGTGTGAACCCTTGGTATTTCTAACTGACTTGATCCTAATGATCTGAGTGGTCTGTTAGGTTTATATTCAGTGAGCATATCTGCAATGTATTTAGGTCCTAGGCCATTGAGTGATTTATAAACGAGTAAAGGTACTTTAAAATCAATCCTAAATGTAACTGGAAGCCAGTGTAAGGACCTGAGGACTGGTGTGATATGCTCAGATTTTCTGGTTCTTGTCAGAATCCTGGCAACAGCGTTCTCTATGAGCTGCAGCTGTCTAATAGTCTTCTTTGGAAGGCCGGTGAGGAGACCATTACAATAGTCCACCCTGCTGGTGATAAAGGCATGAACAAGTTTCTCCAAGTCTTGACTGGAAACAAAACATCTAATTCTTGCAATGTTTTTGAGATGATAATATGCTGATTTAGTTACTGCTTTACATGACTACTGAAACTAAGGTCTGTCTCCGTAATGGACATCCACTTTGACTTATGCTCTCCAATACTCACATAATAACCTCTCCTTTCTAAGTATGACCTGAACCATTTGAGTACCATCCCAGAAAGCCAGACCCAGTTTTCCGGTCACAGAAGTGATGATCAGATAGTGCTACATCCTTAATAACAATGGGTGAAATGTTTAGATCTCTACAGATGAGTAAATCTAGAGTGTGTCCACGATTGTGTGGGTCCATGCACATGCTGAATCAGGTCAAAAGTGTTTAAAACGGTTATAATTTATTTTGTAGTTTTGATTTCTGCATTATCTTTGTGAATATTAAAATCCCCTGCAATAGCAAAACAGTCAAACTCTGAGGAAATCATAGATAACAGTTCTGTGAACTCTTCAACAAAGGCTGGATAGTTTTTTGGAGGCCTGTAAATAATGATAAACAGAATGCGTGGAGCACTTTTAGCACAATACCTAGATATTCAAAAGACGAGAACTGACCAAATGACACTTGCTTGCATTGATAGACATCTTTAAATAGAGCAGCTACACCTCCACCTCTCCTAACAGCTCTGCAGACACTTATGAAGTTAAGAGGGGCTGATTCATTGAGGACTGTTGCACTGCAGCTGTCTTCTAGCCATGTTTCGTTTAGAAACATAAAATCCAGGTTGTTTGTGGTTATTAAGTCATTGATTAGAAATGATTTATTTTTTAGTGAGCGAATGTTTAAAAATGCTAACTTGATGGCATTACTTTTTGTCTCTACAGCAATCTTAGTTTGGTGCATAATAGGCCGCAGATTAGATAGGTCAGCCATACGGCTTGAGAAGGCCTTAGACTTTCTATCACATGAAAAAACAGAGGGTTCCTGCTTGTTCTGTAAACATTTGTGAATGTTGCTGCTATCGTAGCGGGGACCCGACACATATCACTGAAAGCTGTTATCAGTTGTTTTTGATTCACCTTCAGCAGATGGAGGAGAGATTGGGCCCTGGTGTTGTGGCAGCGGCAGGAGAGCTCTCACAGGAGGAGGAGGACGAGCTGGGCCCACAGGTGGTGGTTGTGGGGCCTGCCGTTTTTTAGTTGATATCTGGGGGCTTGCAGTGAAAGAGTGGGAGAGTTTCATCCCAGCATTCACCAGTTCCTCCATTTTCTGTGAGAAGCTTAGAAGTGGAGATGCTGTAGAGAGGGATAATGTGTCTGGTGAGCGGGGCTCTGGCTCTGGTGTTTCTGGTGGCTGTGATATGTTGTCCTGGACTCCCTGGCTGTTTTCCAGAAAGTCATCCTTGGGTGCTGAGTCTTGGAGCTGTTCTGATACGTCACAGTCTGTCTGTGATGAGCTCTGTGGGAAGGGCTCAGCCGGGATGGTGTCCATGAGCAGTGCTTGTTGTGGCTGCGTGGTGTTATCAGTGTCCTTGTGGGATGTGTCAACCACATGATGACTCGGAAGCTGATATGAAGTCCTGTGGTCACTCATACTCTGTCCAGGTGTGTGTGTGCCATTCAGGTTGAGTAGTTTGGCACACACTACTGAAGGATGACGGATGGAGAAGTAGATGTTGTCCTTTAGCACTCTTGCACCAAGTTTAGTTTCAGTGTCAGTTTTAGTTTTAGTTGTCACACTTTATTTTAAAGGTGTCATATGATGTTGCTAAAAAGAACATTATTTTGTGTATTTGGTGTAATG
>NW_015667294.1:46775-47491 GCF_001515625.1 Sinocyclocheilus rhinocerous
GGTGGCTGAAATATGTTGTCCTGGCTTCCCTGGCTGTTTTCCAGAAAGTCGTCCTTGGGTGCTGAGTCTTGGAGCTGTTCTGATACGTCACAGTCTGTCTGTGATGAGCTCTGTGGGCAGGGCTCAGCCGGGATAGTGTCCATGAGCAGTGCTTGTTGTGGCTGCATGGTGTTATCAGTGTCCTTCTGGGATGTGTCAACCACATGATGACTCGGAAGCTAATATGAAGTCCTGTGGTCACTCATACTTTGTCCAGGTGTGTGTGTGTCATTCAGGTTGAGTGGATTGGCACACTCTACTGAAGGATGACGGAGGGAGAATTAGATATTGTCCTTTAGCATTCTTGCACCAAGTTTGTTTGGGTGGAGGCCATCCACACTTGTCTATGGCCCCAGAAAAGATTGAAGTTGACTCCTTTTATACTGCAGGTTCTTTGTAGCCATGTATTCAGCCCAAGAAGCCATGAAAACATGTTAGTTCCCCTTGCTGGGAGCGGTCCACTGATAAATGACTGAACTTTAAGTCTTTGAAGTGTTTCAAAGAGTTCACTGAAATCCTTCTTAAAGGGGTCATATGATGCTATTTTAAAGATCATTATTTTGTGTATTTGGTGTAACAGAATATGTTGACATGCTTTAATGTTCAAAAAACACATTATTTTTCAAATACTGTACATTATTGTAGGTCCTCTATGCCCCGCCTCTCTCAAACACGTC
>NW_015667294.1:48270-52898 GCF_001515625.1 Sinocyclocheilus rhinocerous
TGACTGCTCTTTCCGAATATCATTCTTCCCCACATGGATGATGATCCGATTTCCATCTTGTGCTTCATTAGAATGTTCCGAAGTTTCTTGTTCATATCAGAGTTGGTTGCTTGAGGAAAACAGCATGTAGTTGTAGTCCTACTACTGATGTTTCTGATAATGGAGTTGCCCACTATCAGAGTCCTGGGCTCGCCTGCGCTCTGAGCTGAATGCCACAGTCTGTTCGACCTTGAGCGCCTTTTAGTAGCAGTGTTAGCTGCTGGCGGATACGATCCATGTTCAGTCACATTTGGGGATTCCTCACCCACATTAATTAATGCTTCAAATCTGTTCTCAAGCTGTATAGGGGGTGGTAGAATACCAGCGTTTGCAAGCCTTGTCATAACCGTATCTGGGGTAGAGGATGCTTAGGCAGCAATACGAGATACTCGTGACAATCTGATGTCTCGAGTGCCTTTGGGTCTTGCTCCCTGTTTATGCCATCGATTAGTCTGTCGATCAGTTTCGACTTGTTCCTCTACACTTGGTATTAACTGTTGAGATTCATTAGATTCACAGGACTCACCGGCTGTATGCAGAGGCGGTCCATGATGACGGTCTGCTGTGTGTTCCGCCTGTTTTGGAAGTCCAGCAAGTAACTTTGTTTCAAGAACTGCAATCCTTTGTATAAGTCTGTGGAGGTTCATGCAGCAAGTAGATTCCACAAGAGGCATTTTCTTTCTCGTCTGTTTGAATGTAGGCAGCTGTGTTTTCCTGTCTCTGGAATGTAAGCTGCTGGCAGTGGGAGGCAAAGGGTCTTCTTTTTTGTAATATTATTCCTGTCCCAAAAAAGTTTTTAGTTTAGTGTTTGTGACAAAAATGTGTTGTTTTAGCTCTGTGCTGATCTGCTGAAGTTAAAATCTTGGACAAATCTGAGAAAATTACATAAACAGGGAGCAAAGCACGGAGCAGTAAGCAAGAGTGTCCGAACAGTAGTGAAGCCCGAAGTTAACATCAATTTCATGTGACAGTATTAAAGGGGTCCTATTATGCTCTTTTACAAGTCTTGACTTTGTGTTGGGGGTGTACTAAAACATGCTCTCATACTAGGTTGTTCGAAAAACACATTATTTTTCACATATTTTACATTATTACAATACCTCTCTCCTCAGTCTGGCATGAACGGCTCGAATAGTTCCTGTATCAAATGAAGGCCCGCCTTCTGAAATACGAAATGTGGTGTGATTGGTTAGCTGGGCCAGTGTGTGCTGTGATTGGTAGTTTGTCAGCCTTGGGAAAGCTAGCTTGTTTCCGACATAGTGATAACACTTGTTGCCTTCTGTAGTGCAGCTCAACCAGGTCTCGTCCCATTCGTCGATATTTGTGATATCACAAATCCTGGAAAATATGCGTTGTAGTCCAAACGAGTCGTTCGTTGTAGTTTTTGAAAAGTGTAGATTTCTGTTAAATAAAATATCTCCTTTTGAAGTGGACTTTGAGCTTTGTAACTTTGCAGATCTTTTTTATGCTCAAACAGCAACATTACAGACTAACTAAAGTTGAAAAAGCATAATAGGACCCCTTTAAATCTAAGGTATGATTACAACAATTACAACAACCTGACACCCCAATGGAGTTCTGAATGTCTATAAATGCTGATACCAATGCATCTTTTTCCTCTTTTTCCATCGATTTTAAAATCACCAAAAATTAAAGCTTTTCATGTGACTGTCCAAAACCACTTGCAAATTTATCCAACTATTTTAGCTTATAATCTATTTGTATTGCTTTACACAGACCCACAACACACAGTTCGACTCACATGAGGCTGAAGTGAGATGTCGTTCAATGCTGCAGTTTTCCTCCATTGAAATGTGAACTGTTGAACAAACTTTAGAGCTTTCTCCTCAAACCCCCCTGGAGCTTTACCTTATTAAAAATCATTAATCTGATCATGTGTGTGTGTGTGTGTGTGTGTGTGTTTGCAGTTAATCTGTCCACTTCGCACATACCAGAGACCTCCAACCCCTTTCTAACTTCATGGTCATGGTAACCACTAACCAGGTCAGGAATAATATTTAAGCAAATAATACTAAATGTAAGACAATGATGTAGACATTATTGCCTGTAATTTCAGAACACTTTGGATCATCTGGATGGTTTTAAAGGGGTCCTATTATGCTCTTTTTCAAAGTCTTGATTTTGTTTTGGGGGTGTACTAGAACAGGCTCTCATACTAGGTTGTTCGAGAAACACATTATTTTTCACATATTTTACATTATTACAACACCTCTCTCCCCAGTCTGGCATGAACGGCTCGAATAGTTCCTGTATCAAATGAAGGCCCGCCTTCTGAAATACGAAATGTGTTGTGATTGGTTAGCTGGGCCAGTGTGTGTTGTGATTGGCTTCACTCGGCGCCTGGTCGGGAAATGTCATGCCCCTTACCATAGCCTCCTGCGAGCTTCAGTGTAAATATTGCGTCAAAATCAAATCAATTTGAGCGCGATTTAAACCCGGATGATTGTAACCACTCTAAGTTTGTCTGCTTTGGGAAAGCTAGCGTGTCTCCGACATAGTGATAACACTCGTTGCCTTCTTTAGTGCAGCTCAACCAGGTCTCGTCCCATTCGTCGATCTTTGTGATATCACAAATCCCGGAAAATGTGCGTTGTAGTCCAAACGAGTCGTTCATTGTAGTTTTTGAAAAGTGATTTGTGTTAAATAAAATATCTCATTTTGAAGTGGACTTTGAGCTTTGTAACTTTGCAGATCTTTTTTATGCTCAAACAGCAACATTACAGACTAACTAAAGTTGAAAAAGTGAAAAAGCATAATAGGACCCCTTTAAATCTAAGGTATGATTACAACAATAAGTAGGCCCTGACACCCCAATGGAGTTCTGAATGTCTATAAATGCTGATACCAATGCATCTTTTTCCATTATCAACATGGATTTTAAAATCACCAAAAATTAAGACTTTATCTGCAGCCAGCACTAACTCAGATAGAAAGTCAGCAAATTCTTTGATAAAGTCCAGGTGGCCTTTATACAGTAGCCAGTGCAAACGTCACAGGGGATTTATCATTAACACTTGTTTCTCTGGGTACTGTTATATGAAGCACCATTACTTCAAATGAATTACACTTGAAACCAGAGCTCTGAGAAATATACTTGCTTGCCCTGAATCACGTCCCTCTAATCTTTCTTTTCCCTTTTTTGAGTCGCGTCTCCTCTGTGAGGAGGAGGAGCACAAGTGGCAACGCTCACTTTCTGGCTCTGTCTCCAATCCTCAGACCTAAAGAGGCCAGGCCCCTCACAGGGTTTAGGCAAGGGTTTGGATTTGTACTGGCGCAGAATGTACCTCTCAAAAAAATAACAAAATAAATAAAATAATCACACATTTTCCTCTGATTAATAGCATATTAATATATTTATATCAATTTCACACTTAATCTCCAAATTAATGTTACGTTTATTGCAATTCTTGAATTTAACAAAAACATAGGCTTTAAGAGGTTCACTGCCATACTAGACAGTTTAAGATACATCCTTAAGGCATGAATCCCCCACCTGGCAAATAGCCAAATATTTCTTAGCTACACACATATGCAGAGATACGACAATTACAAAATAAGAGGGTACAAGAATCAGTCAGGGTAGTTCTAAGAATCTAGCTGTTAGGGAGTTGCAGGGCGTGAAGGGGTGGAGGTGGGTGCAACAGACTGACAAGCATGCATTTGAATGGTCTTAAACGGCTGTTGATTAGGAGCAGGTGAAGTAACTGATCAGCTGAGCGTCAGCTGATAGGGAAGTGATTAGTGGTCTGCCTGAACTATGCTTGAATTCCATTCGATCACTCAAGCTCACAACACAAAGATGGTATATTTCAAATATGTGTTTAATGGCATCTTTTTACTAAGTAGCCTAAAAATGAAGGCCATTATTATTGATACCAATGCTGTTACTGATGTCTCTGTTAAATACATTTTCCCTCAATTTTAGCCAATAATTATAGCCATCCAACAGAAAGCCATTATTATTATTATTATTATTATTTATTTTATTTTTTTTACATTTAATAGGTTTTAAAAAATAGTGAATTTAAAACATTCTTCACCTAAACTATAAATTATATATGCATAAATTATAAATTAAATATAGATTAATCTTTGTTTAAGCTACAAAATTTATCAGCAAGCAGAGCAGTAAGTGATTTCTATTTTTATTTTGTTCTTAGATTTACATCAGTGACACAGACAGCAGCAGTTTTTACTTTAAAGGGGTCATATGATGCGATTTCATATTTTCCTTTCTCTTTAGAGTGTTACAAGCTCTTGGTGCATAAAGAAGATCTGTAAAGTTGCAAAGACTAAAGTCTCAAATCCAAAGAGATATTCTTTATAAAAGTTAAGAGTTAGCCACACCTACCTAAAACGGCTCGTTCGAACACGCCCCCACATATCTACCTCACTATGTGGGAAGATATGCATAACGCCGCCCAAATGTTCACACAAAGAAAGAAGGAGTAACTTTTATTCTCGCTGTAATATTGAAAAGTGAAAAGTGAAAAAGTGAAAAGTGACGTGACATGTGGCCAAGTATGGTGACCCATACTCGGAATTAGTGCTCTGCATTTATCCCATCC
>NW_015667294.1:57989-60881 GCF_001515625.1 Sinocyclocheilus rhinocerous
AATGCCTCGTTTATAATGGGTTTTCATGTTTTTTGTCTTGTCGCTCCGGGAGACGGCATCAACAGTATGGTGAGGGGTGTAACATTTCCGTCTCACGCTTGAGGTATTCGGCCAATCACAACGCATTGGATATCTGGCCAATCAGAGCACACCTCGCTTTTCAGACCGATTAGTTTTGTAAAAATCGACGCGTTTCAAAAAGGCGGGGCATAGAGGAGAAACAATAATGTACAGTATGTGGAAAATAATGTTTTTTTTTTACTTTAAACCGCATAAACACATTTCATTACACCAAATACACAAAATAATGTTCTTTTTAGCAGCATCATATGACCCCTTTAAAAGCAGTGCTGTCACTTTAAAGGGGACATATTATGCCCCTTTTTAAAAGATGTAAAATAAGTCTCTGATGAGTATGTGTGAAGTTTTAGCTCAAAATACCCCCCAGATAATTTTTTTATAGCTTGTTGAAAATGCCACTTTTAGGGTATTAGCCAAAGCTCTCTGTTTTTGTGTTTTTCCCTTTAAATGAAAATGAGCTGGTGCTCCCGCCTCCCTTTTCAGAAGAGGGCAGAGCTTCAAGATCTCATGCTCTGGCATTCCGGAAACAACAAAACAGGACAATCTCATGCAATCTGACTGTACTGTGCATAGTAAATGCGCGTTTATGAATTACACAGATGGGGAGCATGGTGCAATAAAAATAAGGACATAGCTGGTCTCATGGTGCCTTCGCGTGCTATCACAAACTTTATAAGTCCCACTTGTGATTATGAGCTAGACAAATTCAAGCGGTTGACTTCACATTGCTTTCATATGCAATTTTTAGCTACCACATTTCTATTTACGATCATTCTGGTAGCACGTGAAGGCAGCTTCAGTAAAAACAGGCAGAGGCAATGTTAACTTTAGCAACATTAGCCTTACAGAGTGCCAAGAAGCTCTTTCAAAAAGACAATTTGGAAAACAAAATATGACGAGTGATACTTACTTTGTCTGGAGCTGACGTTCACGCACAAAGCGTTGGTATTGATCCCTCTTTCAGAAGCAACTTTTGCACAACTCCAGTGCTAAACTGACCCTCGTTTGTGAGGCAGTCTGGCGTAAAATGATTGGAACAAACATATAGGACCTTTCAGTTTTTTTCTGGGACATTTCCTTCGATGAAATGAAATTTAACCACCATGTTCTCAGCGGTCTATGGAGACTCCTATGTTCGTTGGTGCATCCCAAGACAACACTTGTAATGCCTCTTTGGCGCTGACATTGTATCTCCAGCAGCTACAAGAAAACAGTAACGGCGGACTGCTGCTTCTCACTCAGGGCGGTGTCTATGCTAATAGGGCAGAGATTGTCACAAATGGGCGGGACTTTAGTCTCTCCAAACGAGTGGTTCCAGATTTCTCAATAAGATTACGTCATCGTAGGAAGAAATCTGGAACCACTCGTTTGGAGATACTTTTTATGATTTATTGTGATTATAAACAATGAGTGGGTGGATGTTTACCATTATAGGCTGGTTGTTTTCACACAATGCGGCCACACAACTGATCAAACAACTTATAAAAGTGATTTTTGCATAATAGGTCCCCTTTAAAATCTGATGCACATGATGTGGATCTGACACACATCCGGTTTTCTCCAAACTCTTTACGGTCATTTAGGGCTTTTTAATATTTAAGACTTTGTTTATGAGGTCACTCACCAAAAACAGGCAGTTTGACATAATTTTGTGCATTTTTGTCCACAAAAGATAACTCAGTTTGCTACTGGCCCACTGTCTGAAGCAGCTTTCTGTGCGCACATGTCGGATGCCTGTGTTCACAGAGAGCTGCTTCACAGACAGTGCACCAGAAATGAATTAAGTTCTTTTGCATCTTATCATGGTTGATAGCGCGTTCATATAGTCTACTCCAATGATAGCCAAAGGATGCCGGGAAAAAAATGGATGCTGTGTTAATTGTAGGGTTGGGTATCGTTAGAAATTTTCCGATTCCGGTTCCAGTTTTGCCTAACGATTCCATTTAAATGAACTATTTTTTTTTTTTTTTCTTTTTTACTTTTATTGTTTTTTGTTATATAAACATTTAAATGGTGGCTGTAGTAAAAAAAACTTTTCTTCCATGACATATTTATTCAAATATACCATAAATAATAAAGACATCATTAGCAGGTTAAATAAAAATGTAATTAATTTGTAAAGTTATGCAGTATTTGGCTAAATGCTCTTCTTTTTCTAGCTAACTAACGAGTTATTGACCTTGAATGGTTTTTATGAAATATAACGTTATGTGACACATTGTTTACAAGCTGTTTTATTGACATTTTTCCTTTGTTGAAACACTGATTGAGCTATTACGTAAGACATGATACATTTCAATAAGTTATGTTTCTTTCAACTTGGTTTGCTGCGATAGACGGTGTTTTCGGTTATACCGGTGTTAAGCCGCAACACCGGTTACGTCATTTGCCTACCGCGGCACCGCTCCCCACCGTCGTTTAGATTTTTTTATAGTAACAAAAATCATTTAGCCTAGTTCAGTTAGAGGACAGACACTTTTATAAAACTAAACGCTCAATGCAGCGTGCCGAACCGTGCGCGAACGACAGTACACCACGGAGCAGGAGTCAGATTTTATTTATCACGTGAGGAGAGTGAGTCGAGCTGACTGACAAGAGTGAGGTGAGAAAGACAAGACGATGGCAGAAGATTGTTTAGAAAGGAAATGCAAAGGCGCCCGTTTGGCAATATTTTAGATTTTGAAAAGCCTATTGACTGGAAGTTTTTTTTAAACATTCGTTTCTTATTTATTTGGTTCCACAGTGTTTGCTGATTTTCAGTTTTATATACCTATTTATACTTTGTGTAGCCTAAGTAATTTGTTATTTTAT
>NW_015667294.1:61163-61533 GCF_001515625.1 Sinocyclocheilus rhinocerous
ATTTCCCTAAATTAATTAAATATTATACTTATAACCATGTATACACACACGGCATAAAGCCCCTATTTTACAAATAATAATGCAGTCAGGAGATGGTGTGATGCAATGAGTGGTTTCCACATTTTTAAACATTTAAAATGCATGAAAATATTTTCTATCACTTTGTTTATCACTCTTGAAATTGACTCCTGTACACTAAATAATCTAACCCTCCTACTTGCATAACAATAGCAGTCTATTTATTTAGTGGTCCAAGTTGAAGTCAGTATGCATATTAATGACAATATGGGACAAAAATAATGTAATTTAGCGGCGGCAGGAGCTGTGTGCTACATGTACAGTCAGACAAAACAACGTGCACATTTATCAA
>NW_015667294.1:61845-63345 GCF_001515625.1 Sinocyclocheilus rhinocerous
CAGTTAAAGACGCGGCGCGTCTGTGGAGTGCGCGTCAAGGGAAACAATGTGCTCAGTAATTAAAGAGGCATGGCGGCGTTTCTGTTATTTGGTTTGTGACATCCTTTACGGGAAACGCTGGCGCAAGGCTGTTCAGAGCGCTTGGTCATGTGTCACAGCAGAACCGTTTTCGGAACCGAAACTTAGAAATTGCTCACGGTTCCGGTTCTTTTCAAAAAACAGAACCAGTTCCCAACCTACGGTGACGCATTGCTGCCACACACATATTTTTTTCCACTCAATTATGTCGTAATAACGAGATGTTATGTCGTTTTAACGACATATTTTCTCGTTTTAACGACATCTTTTCTCGTTTTAACAACATCTTTTCTCGTAATAACGAGATGCTATCCAATAACTGCACTCAGACCCATGACTCCTTTAGGCTATGATCAGATCAAAACTGTTATTTTTGAATAATCGACTCTGGGTTTAATATTTCTTTATTTGAATGACTGAAGTTTGATTTAACAACAAATCGAAATAGGAACAAAAAGAAATAAAGAGATTTTCTAATAGGCTAATAATAGTTTTATTTAAGTAGACCTTTAGACATAACAAGGTGCGCCAGAAAGCGCTCCCTGTTATTTTACAAAAGCAATTTGTAACGTTTTGTTGTTATTGTGGAAATATAGAAAATAAAGCAGACATTTCTTTCCTCTGTTATCGTTGTAGCCTAAGGGATCGTGCCGGCGCCGCCGAACCAAGAAGAGTTGTGCTTCATATGAGATGAATATTTGCAAGAAATATAGCCTATACAACAGCCAGACAGTTTGAAGAAACGTTATTGTGACTAATTTGCAGAGCGGTACATGAGATGAACTCTTATTCTGTGTGATGGGATAGGCAGTAAAGACAGGCTGAGAGAAAAAGTGGCGTTTTTAGGGCCGCCCACGCACAAATAGCAAGCTCATTTTTTAATCATACAAACTATTCAAGATAAACCCAAGTTAAATCCCACGAACAAAAAATACGAAAAATCTAATTTTCGTTTGCCAAACAGAACTAAATAATAATAATAATAATAATAAATATTATTATTATTATTATTATTAGCCTATTAGAAAATTTCTTTATTTCTTTTCGTATTTTCGTATTTCGATTTGTTGTTAAATCAAACTTCAGTCATTCAAATAAAGAAATATTAAGCCCAGTTTTGATCTGATCATAGCCTAAAGGAGTCATGGGTCTGAGTGCAGTTATTGGATAGCACTATATTGTAGACAGATTGGAGATTAATCCTAATAAACATGCCGCTACAATTAAAACAATTACATTAAAATACATTTAAAACAGTGTATTTCAATAATTTCAGCAGCATGCAGATCCTCGTTTATGTCAGACTGTGGCGACAGCAGCACGGACAGTCGCTTAGCTCGCTCACATAATGTACCATATATATCTATAATAACGAGAAAACATCTCGTTATTACGAGAAAATATGTCGTTTTAACGAGAAAA
>NW_015667294.1:71026-73094 GCF_001515625.1 Sinocyclocheilus rhinocerous
GCAGCGCGGACAGTCACTTAGCTCGCTCACATAATGTACCATATAGCACATATTTATAATAATAACGGAAAACGTCGTTATTACGAGAAAAAACGTTTTTTTAACGAGAAAAGGTGTCGTTTTAACTAGAAAAGATGTCGTTTTAACGAGAAAACTTCTCGTTATTATGAGAAAAGATGTCGTTTTAACGAGAAAACATGTCGTTATTACGAGAAAAGATGTTGTTTTAACAAGAAAAGATGTTGTTTTAACGAGAAAAGATGTCGTTAAAACGAGAAAAGATGTCGTTAAAACGATATAACATCTCGTTATTACGACATAATTGAGTGGAAAAAATAATATGTGTGTGGCAGCAATGCATCACCGTACCAACCCTTGTTAATTGTGTTAAATATTTTAAGGCGTTAAACTGAGAAAAAAATAAAAATAAAAACTTTTGCATGCGAGTTTGAAATATTCTAACTGAGCCCCTAGCGTGAGATATTTATGTATATGAGATATGTATTTGGTAGTTTAAACACCTTTATAATGACCATGCCAGTTGAACTGTAACGGTTAATGGGCGCCACCATGTCAGTTCGCGCTGAATCCGAGCTATGGAACTTAAAACAAATTTCATCCTCTCCTCCTGAAAAACATTAAAATAAGTTTCTGGTGAACTGGGAGAAGAGTAGAGTAAACCTTATGTTACCCCTAGGAAAAAAACAAAACAAAAACAACTATAGATAATAAATAAATAGTAAATTATTTTGGGGTTACTAAAAACACAAAAGTTGATTAAAATGAAGTTATTTGCTATTATATTAAAAGGTTTAATATTTAATCTTCAGTGTTCAATTTAAAGTACATTTTATTTTTTCCTGTCATGGATGTAATAAAATGTGTACTTGTTCATTTTTCTGTCATTTATGCTATGTTCATTTTCTCTGACTGTAACGATGCATGTGAAATATGGATTGTTGCCTTTAAGAAAAACGTGAGGAACGCACTGTTGACCAATCAGGTGAAGTCAACGTGAGCAGCATGATGACGATAAGATTGAGACGAGAGTGCGAGGAGGAGCACGGATTGATCGGCGGGGACATTTTGAGATAAAATAAGATAAACTTTGAGTTAAACTAAATGGAAAGTTTGGTAAAACGTTTATTTTATTTGAACGAGTCTTTTTGCGTTACAAGAGATTGAGATTTCATCGTTCTTGACGTGAAAACGGTGATGACATAGAGTTCATCATCACATAGATCAAGATGGTGAGCCACCCACCGAGTCTTGAACACTTCTAAAACGCCGAAAGAAACGCAAAGGATTCGTTACTCAAGTTTTCCCCGGATGGAGGAAAACAAATGCGCTGGAAAACGGAGTGAATTGATGTGAAACTTTCCCTCAGCATTCGTGTTGCTGCTCGTTGCTTTGTTCATCAGGCCCGAACTGGTGCATTTCATGATCGCACGCATTACACAGAAAGCGGATGGTTGTTTATTTTCAAATCGGAGATCGGTTCTTGCAAATTCATAGACTGTTCTATTGAAACGGACACACAGATTTGAACTGTGAACTGACTGCATTTAATTAAAGGTCCCATATTGTCAAAACTTAAATTTCCTGGCTTTTTTCATGATAACTGAGGTCTAGGTGCTATGTAACTACCATATAAGTTTAAAAACAGTCAGTCCACATTAAAATGCACACAGCCTGCATAAAGTAGCTGTGATTTTTCACGAACCGTTGTGATTTCTGTAAAAAGTTGACGTCAGAACTACACAGTCAACCGCCTTCAGTCACCACCCCGAGCACCGCCCACGGTCCCACTCTCCTTTTGCCAAACCCCCAGACAACATCGCATCCATGCCATTGCTGAGCAACGACAACACGGAAACATGTCGAAAAGGTTAACTTTAACCACAAAACCAGATCGGCCGACCTGTAACGTTACACTCTCACTCAAAGGATGGACGATCCGATCGTTTCTGTCCAGTTCGCACGTTTTATCGCGTTTAACCACAGCTGTCATCTGTTTTTTTGTCTGGCAGTGGCAGCAGATATGCGATCAAATTTCTAATTTGAGGCT
>NW_015667294.1:73133-76177 GCF_001515625.1 Sinocyclocheilus rhinocerous
TGTGACTGACACAGCACGTCTGAACCGAACTGGTTCTTTTGGACAACTGATTCTGTGCTAATGTTTTGAGCGTAGGTAAACCGAAGACTTGAATGAAGGGCAATCTGGCGAAACGTTTATTTAATAACAAATAAATCGCATTGATTATGTATAGTAAGTTGATTATGGTTTCTGCGCTGATGACAACTAATTAATTTACTTTACATCTTCAAGACTTAAAGGGATAGTTCACCCAAAAATGAAAATTTGATGTTTTTCTGCTTAAACCGAACAGTATTTATATCATTTTTTACCTCTAATACACTACTATGTCCAACTGTCTTTGTGCGCGCGCACGGCTTCCAGTGCGTGAGGTGTGTACGCCTCTGGCGTAGTTTACGTTAATGGTGGTGTCGCGGGAGGAGCAAACGACAGACACAGTGGGTGTGGCGTCAGGCCTCGGAGAGGCAGTTTTCAGATCATGATTATGATATTTTAACTGACTGAAGTTATGATTACTGACTTTATATATTTTAATGTTTTTTTTTTAATCCCGGCCCGGGACAATAGACTTGATATCATTGCGTCATCGCGAATGACGTTATTATGTTAGGGCGTAAAAGAACCGATGAACCGGTTTTTTGAACCAGTTAATTGAAACGAACTGTCCGAAAGAACCGGTTTGCAGAAAAGAACCGGACTTCCCATCACTAATGAGCCGCCTCCAGTTTCCCCTTTGTTTTGCTGCCTCCAGCTAGCGCTGTGACGTCGGCTGACCCTAGTTACCGTGGTTGGCCTGGCCGTGCGTCACTCAGAAAACAACAGGCCAATCAGAAGAGAGGCTCATGAATATGAATTAGACAGGCCAAAATCTACCTGTTCTCAGCAGAGCTCCTGAGAGAGGAACTGTAAAAATATATTGAGATGGTTTTTGGTACTTATACCGCAAATATATATTCTTAAGGACATCAAAACCTAAAATAAAACTCCAGAAAGGTGTAAAATATGTGACCTTTAATGGTTGTTTTTGTTGTTTATTGACTGTAATGTTGTACTTACAAAGACAGTGAGTTACATTTGTTTTGTATTTGAAATGTAATTTTTGTTGGGGTTTATTCGAATTGAGCTGTTGATTTGAATAATCCATTCAAATATAAAATCAAGGGTAATTCAAAGAGTGTGTTCAACGTAGTCCAAATAGGAAACAAAACAGGATCTGTTAGTTAAGTTTTATTGTTGTTAAACTAACAAAACATTGTAAGAAAAAAAAAAAAAACTTAGGAAATACTAATCTAAAAGTCAATTCAGATATACTAAACATAACACTAGCAAAAAAAAGGAATACAAGTAAATAGACAAGGAAACTAAACACTAAATGAAACAAGTGAAATGTTGTTGTGAAACAAATAGACTCAAACACAGAAACAGTTTAATTAATTTAGTTTATTTCATTTTATGTATCTTCTTTTCATTGTGAATCAGTAAGTATTTCATTTATTTTTCTTGTTTTCTTGTTCTTCATACATCTTTTTTTCTGAAACCAACAAGCAAGTTAACCAGTTCATGCATCCATTTTTTTTTTATATAAACATTTTTATCATTATTCATGCTTACCTTGTCTGCCTGTTCATTTATCTCTCCCATTTGGTTCCATAAGAACCTAGAGCACTGGTCTACTTTACCCTTAATATCCTTCACCCTATATGCTACGTCATTTGTGGTGTTTATTGCGCTGAAGGAAAGGGTGGTTACAGTTGTCAAAATATCAGTGCTGATATTACTAGATCTCAGTGCTGCGTTTGACACTGTAGATCATAACATACTTCTAGAGAGACTGGAAAACTGGGTCGGGCTTTCTGGGATGGTACTCAAATGGTAGAGGTCATACTTAGAAGGGAGAGGTTATTATGTGAGTATAGGAGAGCATAAGTCTAAGTGGACGTCCATGACATGCGGAGTCCCACAAGGCTCAATTCTTGCACCGCTCTTGTTTAGCCTGTATATGCTCCCACTAAGTCAAATAATGAGAAAGAACCAAATTGCCTATCACAGCTATGCTGATGATACCCAGATTTATCTAGCCTTATCACCAAATGACTACAGACCCATTGACTCCCTCTACCAATGCACTGATGAAATTAACAGTTGAATGTGCCAAAAGTTTCTTCAGTTAAACAAGGAGAAAACTGAAGTCATTACATTTGGAAACAAAGATAAAGTTCTCAAGGTGAATGCATAACTTGACTCTAGTGGTCAAATAACAAAAAATCAAGTCAAAAATCTTGGTGTGATTCTGGAGACAGTCCTTAGTTTCAGTAGTCACGTCAAAGCAGTAACTAAATCAGCATACTATCATCTCAAAAATATTGCAAGAATTAGATGTTTTGTTTCCAGTCAAGACTTGGAGAAACATGTTCATGCCTTTATTACCAGCAGCTATTGTAGTAACTAAATCAGCATATTATCATCTCAAAAACATTGCAAAAATTAGATGTTTTTTTTTCCAGTCAAGACTTGGAGAAACTTGTTCATGCATTTATCACAAGCAGGGTGGATTATTGTAATGGTCTCCTCACCGGCCTTCCCAAGAAGACCATTAGACAGCTGCAGTTCATCCAGAACGCTGCTGCCAGGATTCTGACTAGAACCAGAAAATCTGAGCATATCAGACCAGTCCTTAGGTCCTTACACTGACTACCAGTTATATTTAGGATTGATTTTAAAGTACTTTTACTCGTTTATAAATCACTCAATGGCCTAGGACCTAAATACATTGCAGATATGCTCACTGAATATAAACCTAACAGACCACTCAGGCTGCAACAGGGTGCAGTGCGGGACAACTCTTGATGGGCGAGTGCGGGTGTGGGCGGGAAGAGGTTCGTGTGTGTGCGGGAGAATAAAATGATTTGCGGGACTCCCGCAAAATAGAAATTATCTAAACATAAAATGTCTAAAACATATAAATTGTTATTTATGTGTTGCACAAAAGCAAAAAGAACAACTAATAACATTGAAATGATCAACACGTGCAAGCTAGGCAGAGTTTCTATTTATAACACGTG
>NW_015667294.1:78582-87173 GCF_001515625.1 Sinocyclocheilus rhinocerous
GGCCGCGATCACTGGTGCTCGCCTCATCATCACTGTGACCGCTGCTGTTAAATATTCCTCACTTCTTCTGTTTATATGCTCAATAATGAGTCAAATGAATAATGAGAAAGAACCAAATTGTCTATCACAGCTATGCTGATGATACCCAGATTTACCTAGCCTTATCTCCAAATGACTACAGCCCCATTGACTCCCTCTGCCAATGCATTGATGAAATTAACAGTTGGATGTGCCAACATTTTCTTCAGTTAAACAAGGAGAAAACTGAAGTCATTGCATTTGGAAACAAAGATGAAGTTCTCAAGGTGAATGCATACCTTGACTCTAGGGGTCTAACAACTAAAAATCAAGTCAGGAATCTTGGTGTGATTCTGGAGACAGACCTTAGTTTCACTAGTCATGTCAAAGCAGTAACTAAATCAGCATAAAATCATCTCAAAACATTGCAAGAATTAGATGTTTTGTTTCCAGTCAAGACTTGGAGAAACATGTTCATGCCTTTATTACCAGCAGGGTGGACTATTGTAATGGTCTCCTCACCGGCCTTCCCAAGAAGACCACTAGACAGCTGCAGCTCATCCAGAACGCTGCTGCCAGGATTCTGACTAGAACCAGAAAATCTGAGCATATCAGACCAGTCCTTAGGTCCTTACACTGACTACCAGTTATATTTAGGATTGATTTTAAAGTACTTTTACTCGTTTATGAATCACTCAATGGCCTAGGACCTAAATACATTGCAGATATGCTCACTGAATATAAACCTAACAGACCACTCAGGCTGCAACAGGGTGCAGTGCGGGACAACTCTTGATGGGCGAGTGCGGGTGTGGGCGGGAAGAGGTTCGTGTGTGTGCGGGAGAATAAAATGATTTGCGGGACTCCCGCAAAATAGAAATTATCTAAACATAAAATGTCTAAAACATATAAATTGTTATTTATGTGTTGCACAAAAGCAAAAAGAACAACTAATAACATTGAAATGATCAACACGTGCAAGCTAGGCAGAGTTTCTATTTATAACACGTGATTAAAGGGCTGTGCAATGTAGCCAATCACAGACTCAGTTATTGATTTCTGGAACGCAATGGCCAATCAGAGGTGATTAAGTTAGAATCTACTCACCGCAGTGCTGAAATTGCGTGCTCACGAATCCTCTCATTTTAACACACGAAGTGTAGACATTGTGAAAGATTAATTGTGCATATGTTCATTGTGTTATAACAGAGCTTTATGAGATTGCGAAGAACTGAGATGTCAGCTTTTAGTGATAATAAAGGAAGCGCGCTGCTCGCATTCTGCCATGCCAAACCATACACGCAGCAGCCCATGCTTGCTTTTCTATTAAAAATAACACTGGTTTGTGAATGTTGATGCTTAGCCTAAATAACAAATATTTTATCGGGAGCATTTATACTGGGATGTTATGGATCTTAGGAGATGTTACAGAACCATTTGATATACATTTCTTTGATGTGCTGAAAAAAATCTATATAGATTACTTTATGCGGGCTTTTGTGGGCGGGAGCGGGACAAAACATGAATGTCGCGGGCGGGCGCGGGACAGAATCTTGCGGGAGCGGGACTGAAAAATCCGTCCGGCGCAGGTCTCTACCCTATGGGTTCAAAGCAGTTATGAATGTTCTTGGACACAGATTCAAGCAAAAAACAAATAGCATAATTGGGTCTGTGCGAGTTCTGGGTGCGAAACCTGAAGTTGTTCCTGCAGGACAAACTCTTGTTCTTGAAGGTTCAATTAGTCCACAAGAGCCGTCCTCTGATAAATGGGTTCTTATGGAGCCTCCTTCTGAATCTTCATTGCCTGGAGGTCTTTTGTGTACCTCTTGTCTTGTCACAGAAAAGCCCAGTGATTCTGAAAAATGAAACAGAGCATGACATTTTAGTCCCTGCAAAGAGTGTCATCGCAGAATTACATTCGCTGCAGAGTGTGATTACTAAAGAGGCTGTGACAGGGTCCAGCAGTCAGGTTGAAGTTACCAAGCCTTATACTTTTGATTTTGGTGGCTCACCAATACCTGGTGAATGGAAGGACCGAATTTCACAAAAATTGTGTTCAATCTCAGAAGTCTTTGCCCTTCATGATCTTGATTTCGGTAGGACAGATAAGGTGACACATCGTATAAGGCTGCATGATGAAACCCCGTTTAAACAGAGAGCTCGGCCTATAGACCCGCAAGATTATGATGCCGTTCGAAAGCATCTGCAGGAATTATTGGATGCTGGTGCCATTCGGGAGTCTGAGTCCTCTTTTTCTTCACCCATAGTAGTCGTTCGGAAGAAAAACGGGGATATTCGACTCTGTGTTGACTACCGCAAACTTAACCTGCAAACAATCAAAGATGCTTACGCATTGCCTAATTTGGAGGAGACTTTTTCTGCCCTCACTGTTTCTCGCTGGTTTTCCGTTTTAGATCTCAAGTCTGGTTACTACCAGATTGAGGTCGAGGAGTCAAATAAACACAAGACCGCTTTTGTCTGCCCGTTAGGTTTCTGGGAGTTCAATCGAATGCTGCAGGGGGTCACGAATGCTCCCAGTACCTTTCAAAGAATTATGGAGAGGTGCATGAGTGACATCCATTTGAAAGAGGTCGTTGTTTTTCTTGACGATTTGATAGTGTTTTCTGACACTTTAAAGGAGCACGAGCGCAGATTGTTGAGAGTGTTGCATCGGTTGTGGGAGTATGGCTTGAAGCTTTCTCTGGAAAAATGTACATTTTTACATTTTTACAAAAACCTCTGTGAAGTATCTTGGACACATCGTGTCTAGCAGTGGTGTGGAGACAGACCCTGAAAAAGTTGCGGTACTGAAAACTTGGCTGGTCCCAGAAAACCTAAAAGAGTTGCGATCATTTTTAGGGTTCTCAGGGTACTACCGGAGACTTATCCGGGATTATGCCGTCATTGTGAAACCTTTAAATGATTTAACATCTGGGTATCCGCCACATCGCAAGGGCTGTAAAGCCAAGGAAATGAAAGACTACCACAATCCCAAGGAAACTTTTGGGAGCCGTTGGTCTGCAAGTTGTCAGCAAGCATTTGAAGCGATCATTGAAGTGCTTACTACTGCTCCAGTGCTTGGCTTTGCAAACCCTAAACTTCCATATGTTTTGCACACTGATGCAAGCACTGTGGGTTTGGGAGCGGCTTTGTACCAGGAGCAGGAGGGGCAATTGAAAGTAATCGCTTATGCTAGTCGTGGACTTCTGGCCCTTAAATGGGCAGTCACAGAAAGATTTTATGATTATCTGTACGGTAACCAGTTCACTGTGGTTACCGACAGTAATCCGTTGACATACGTACTGACCTCAGCTAAGCTGGATTCTATGAGCTATAGATGGCTCTCAGCTCTTTCAACGTTTTCCTTTAAGCTGCAGTATAGGGCAGGCAAACAGAATCTGGATGCTGATTGTTTGTCCAGGCGTTCTCATTCTGGTTTGAGGAATGACGTCACCTCTCAAAAAGAACAAGAACGAATCCGTCAGTTCACATTGAATCACTTGTTTCAGGATGACGTTCAAACTGATTCTGCTGAGGTCATTCAGGCCATATGTGACAAGCATGCGGTTCATCAGGGTTCAGCTGTTGATGGTGGTCCTCCTTTTGCTCTGGTTGAATCACTTGCCATGAATGTTGACGCAATCCCATGCAGTTTTGATCAGAGTGAGAGTTTTGATGGTCTGCCTGTAATCCCAGTCTTTGGTGAGGATGATCTGAAAGAAAAACAAAGAGCTGATCTGGTCATACTTGAGGTTGTTAGGCAATTAGAAACAGTGGAGACAGTTCCTTCCTCTTTGAGAAGAGAACTTCCTACACTTTCTTTGCTATTGAGGGAATTGAAAAAGTTGGAGTTGCGGAACGGAATCCTCTATCGGAAAAGACAGGAGGGAGACCACATCCAGTATCAATTGGTTCTTCCTGAATCTTTGCGTAGTATGGTTCTGACATGTCTACATGATGAAATGGGACATTTGGGCATGGATCGCACACCTGAGCATGCCCTAGATGTGTGTGTCATAAATCCTTACCTGAGCATGCTATGCCTTTAGTTAATATCCAAGTGACTTGGCCCCTTGAGCTGGTGTGTATGGACTTTTTGTCCAGTGAACCAGATTCCAGAAACAACAAAGATGTGTTAGTTATCACCGACTTCTTTACCAAATATGCGGTTGCTGTTCCTACTTCTAACCAGAAGTCGCGTACTGTTGCTAAAGCTCTTTGGGAGAATTTCATAGCCCATTACGGGATCCCCGAAAAATTGCACAGCGATCAGGGGGCTGACTTTGAGTCAAAGACTATTAAAGAGCTTTGTGAATTGATGGGAATTCATAAGATTAGGACAACCCCTTACCACCCCAGGGGGAATCCAGTCGAACGATTCAATCAAACTCTTTTAAATAAGCTTGGTACTTTGAAAGAGTGTAATAAAGTACTTTGGAGTAGTTTTGTGAAACCTCTTGTTCACGTGTATAACTGCACCAAACATGATTCTACTGGGTTTTGCCCATATTAATTAATGTTTGGAAGGCAGCCACGGTTACCTATAGGTCTGGTTTTTGAGGTTCCACTGAATAGAGAGGAGTTCAAAACTCATTCGCAGTATGTGCGTAATCTGAAGTCTAGGTTGCAGAGAACTCATGACTTGGCAATGAAAAGTGCTGCTAAAGTTGGAGAAAGGAACAAAGCTTGTTTTGATAAGCATGTTCTTGAATCCACGCTTGATATTGGAGATAGGGTCCTGGTCAAAAACGTACGCCTGAGAGGTAAACACAAATTGGCAGACAAGTGGAAATCACTTTTATATGTTGTTGTGAAAAGAGCGGGAGATCTTCCGGTGTACACTGTTAGGCCAGAAGATAAAGAAGGTACTTTAAGAACGCTTCACAGAGATCTTTTATTGCCTTGTGATTTGCTGCAGTTACCTGAGGAGGTAGTTGATTTGATTAGTTGACCCAGAAACGTTCTCCAACCCGTAGAAATCCGAGTAATGACATACAAGAGCAGCCAGATTTTGACTCCGAGGATGATAGCTGTTTAGCATTGACGTACCGAGATCTTCCAGTTCAGACAAACACCAGATTCACTGAGGTCTATGAAACTAGAACAAGGTCACAGAATGATGTTCCCATGATTCCAGTAGTTCAGGACACTGTTGATCGCATTTCAACTGATGACTTACCTGTCTCAGCAGACAGTCCTGTTGAATGTTTGCCTGAGTCAGAGGATTCTAAAATAGACAGTACACCTACCTTGAATCTCGTACCTGTTGATGATCCAGATGTTGTAGAGCCTGAGGCTAATGAAAACTTACCTGTGGACACTTCTGACACACGGGTTGATCAGAAGATACCTGCAGAGGAAACAGAAATAGTCTGTGAGCATGAAACTGCAAAGGAGAAAAAGGAAAATGATGGAAATGTCATCAGGAAGTCTAATAGAGTTAGGCAGATACCACGGATTTTCACTTACCCTGAATTGGGTAATCCTTTGGTCTCAATAGTACAGTCTCTTTTCCAGAGCCTTAGTACAGCCGTGAAAGCAGTTTTAACAACTCACCTGAACCTGTAGTCACACAACCTGTTAGTTGCATGCACAGGGACGTGCATAGAGTTAACGGGGGAGAGTGTAACCCCTAGGAAAAAAAAAAAAGATAATAAATAAATAGTAAACTATATTGGGGTTACTAAAAACACAAAAGTTGATTAAAATGAAGTTATATGCTAAACTTTCCCTCAGCATTCGTGTTGCTGCTAGTAGTGAGTACCCGACAGCAAACGTCATTATGATTAATGACTTTGAACTTTTGACCTCATAAGCATATCCATATGTGACCTCTGACATCATAATAATTTCCATATGCGAAAATCGGCGCGCATGAAATTAAGCCGTCAACCTTTGAGCTCCGGGGGATGAAATATGTTGTTTTTGTACGTGACCAAGGATGACAGGAGATAAAATCTTCAAAAACAATACTTACAGATCATTTATGGAGCGTTCCCACATCCGGGGGGTTTACGCATCTGGGGTCCGTGTGTCCGGTTGCATTCTGAGGTGCGCTTAGATAAATAGACCCGGGCGCTTCTGTGGAAAATCAGAAAAGCGCTGTGAAACACATAGACATGGCCGGTTTATACTCACCTAAAACTTCTGAGAAGGAATGGGATGAACAATAAACAGAATAAATAAACAATTTTAACAGATTCTCTCTCTCTCTCTCTCTCACACACACACACGTGCACGCATGCACGCACACTGTAATGTATAATGAAATTGAAAATAAAACAATAAATAAATAAATAAAATTCCTCTTACATTTTTCCGTGAGACAAAGTCTTCCTCCTAGCACAGGTATGGCGATTCTTCAAATGAAAGGTTTCCCAAAACCACTAAAAACCCCTCTCTGTCTCTCTCTCTCTCTCTCTCTCTCTCTCACGCACGTGTGCACATTCAGTCGTCCCGAGTCTTATTCTCTTCTTTTAAATGAAAATAAATAAATTATGTAAACACACATGATATAAAACAAAGCAAAACATTTACACTAGTTTTAGTCATCACTAAAAATATAAAAACGTTGTACATTTTACCAGGACTGGGAAAAAATATATATTTTAACAGGCCAAACGATAAGGAAGGTCGGGATCCCCTGATGTCACGGTCAAGGTGTGTGGAGGCAGGCAGGATGACGAGGACGACCAGGATTCAAATAAGGATGTTTAATGTAGAGACAACATACCATCACAGTAAACATTCTAAATTTTTATATTTTCATAAACGTCATGTTGGATAATTTATAATTTTAAAAAGCCATATAATTTTTTTTACTGTACACCTACCATCACACAAAAAAAATTCTGCATGTGCTTACATTTTTAATTAAATATTGTTTTTAAGTGATCTGAATTATGACGACTCAAGAAATTTCATCATAAACCACATTTACTTTGTTATATCAATGTAATAGTCATAACGTTACACAAATTTGTGTTCTGATAAATCATATATCATAAACAAGCACACACATACATAAAAATTACAAACTAAAGAGAGACTTATCTCTATTTTAAAGAATATGGAAATAAATAATTATATATGACGGCATGTTTTACTACCATGTTACTAAAGCAAATCATTCATCATGCAATTTAAAAAAGTATTCAACATTTAAGTCTATTGAACTTATAAAACACATCATTCATTCTCTTAATGTAAATAAATAAAATGTGATTATATATAACATACTTTATAAAAATGAACATTTACAATAGTTTCAGTTGACAATAAAAATGCTTTACATTATTCTGGGGGCAACGATGACTAACCAGAGGTTTAAGTAGGAAAAGCTCATCTGTCCTCACCTTCTCTCTCTCTCTCTCACAGACACACACACACACACACGCACACACATCCACGCACATTGTTTTTTATGTTTTCTGGGGACGCTCCATAGTCGTAATTAATTTGTACTGTACAAACACTTACCCATCTCACAAATCTCTGCATATGCTTACATTTTTAATTAAATATTGTAAGAATTTTAATTATGAGGACTCAAGAAATATCCTCATAAACACATTTACGTTGTTATATCAGTGTAACACTCATGTCATTATAAAAATTTGAGTCCTGATAAGTCATATACACAAGAACATACATACATAAACATTTCGAGCTAAAGAGAGACTTATCTCTATTTTAAATAATATGGTAATAAAATATATGACATCATAGTAACATGGTACTGAACCAAAATTATACATTTAAACATGTTTTCAACATTTATTTAAGCTTATTGAACTTATTAAACACACTATTCTCTTCATTTAAAGAAGATAGTAGCAAATAAAACTGTAATTATATATAACACGCTGTATAAAATAAACATTTAATATAATTTTAGGTCACAATAAATATGAGCAATTATGCCTTACATTTTTAGAGTGCTAAGAGATAGAACTTTACGCAACGACGTCCAAACATGGATGAGTGATTTACAAAATAAATAAATAAAAAGTTTAATTTGAATCATAATTCTTGTGTCTTGCCCTCTATATACCTGTTGCCATTGTCTGACCCTTGCCTGTTTCTGACCATGTCGGTTAATAAAGCTTCGCACTTGGATCTGCACGTCTCACGTCTCAGTCACTCCGTGACAGAATACTCTGCCACACAAGGATCCATCGGCTTTTCCAAAGGACATTGGCCAGGTATGAACACCGCTTATCTTCATGAACCAAGTCAAGTCACAGTTTATTGTCATGAGTCCAGTCAAGTCACAGCTGATCTTCCTTAATAATGATTTCAAAGCCTAATCTTAAGACTTTAAATAAACATTTGGTAGGATACTGTGGTTTGCTTACATTTAAACTAAAGTATAATTTATTTCACATCAATCACTTTGTTACGGGGCGAACAAGACATGAGACTTGCGGATCCATTTGCAAAGCTTTAATAGGAGACAGAGACGTGGTCATAAAACAGGCATGGGTCAGAAAATGGCAAACAGGTATATTGAGGACAAGACAGAAGAGTAATCCAAAACGGGCGTGGTCGATAAGCGGCTAACAATATCCAGA
>NW_015667294.1:87456-87843 GCF_001515625.1 Sinocyclocheilus rhinocerous
GTCCTGTCACGGCTATGGAGGCCGTCTGTGAACTCTTTGTCTGTCCTGTCACGGCTATGGAGGCCGTCTGTGAACCCTCTGCCCGTCCTGTCACGGCTATGGAGGCCGTTTGTGAACTCTTTGTCTGTCCTGTCACGGCTATGGAAGCGTCTGTGAACTCTCATCCTGTCTTGAAACGGCTATGGAAGCCGTCTGTGAACTCTCAGCCTGTCCTGTAATGGCTACCGAGGCCGCTTTTGAACTTTTGTCCTGCTCTGAACCAGTCATGGAAACCTAAATGAACTTTTTGTGTTCCCTGCCTTGGCCCCTGAAACCATGAATGCACTGCCTGCATTGTCTGTCTCTGTTTTTCCTAGGCCCCAGTCTCTGCCATGGGTCCCGGCTCCG
>NW_015667294.1:88334-91490 GCF_001515625.1 Sinocyclocheilus rhinocerous
TGGTCTTCTGTCCTGCTCTGGTGGTCTTCTGCTCCGCCGGGGGGGATCTTCAGTCCAGTCTGCTCTGCTGTGGTGGTCTTCAGCTCCACCTGTACAGCCGGCTCCGCCCTGGCTCTCTGCTCCACCGGTCCTGCCTCTGTCCCCGGTCTCTCCACTTCCACGTGGACCTGGCCCTGGCCCTCCATCCATCCCCCTGTTCCGCCTCCATCCCTCCCCTCCTGAATCGTAAAGTGTTTGGAGCGTCTGGAAGCCGCTCCTTGGCTTATCTTAGTCTTACCTTGTCTGTTTTCTCGTGTCCTGATCTTTGCTTGTGTATCTCGGTTCCCCCTCTCGTCTTGCCCTATTCGGATACTGTTTGCCCCTGCCTGGACCTTTGCCTTGTACCTGGATTTATCCTTGCCTGTTTCTGACCATGTCGGTTAATAAAGCTTCGCACTTGGATCTGCACGTCTCACGTCTCAGTCACTCCATGACACATAACCAAAACCTCACAGGTCCTCCCCGGGATAATCCCCAATGTGAAACTGATGGACCCTCACAGAGAAAGGTTGGTGAGGGATGAGTTAGACCAGATGATCTGAGATGTTATTCTGTTAACCCTTTTTTTTTTTTTTCTCAAACCAAATGTTATGGCTTTGTTAATAATGATTTCAAAGCCTAATCTTAAGACTTTAAATAAACATTTGGTAGGATACTGTGGTTTTTTGCTTACATTTCCTGTGGTTTTTGCTTACATTTCAACTAAAGTATAATTTATTCCACATCAATCACTTCAGCATCTTTAAAAGTTTCTTATTTTAAGTATCATCTTCAATGTTTTAATCTCCTCGCACATGTGATGAAACATTTAATCAAAATCTTTCTGTATGTTTAAAAATAAAAATATTGCTCTTGTTTTAAACGGATGCAAAGGGCGGAGCAGAAGACCTCCAGAGCAGGACAGAAGACCACCAGGCTGGTGCAGATGGAGCAGAAGACCACCAGGCCAGAGCAGAAGACCATCACGGAGGAGCAGAAGACCACCAGGCCAGAGCAGACAGAGCAGAAGACCACCACGGAGGAGCAGAAGACCACCAAGTGAACTCAAAAAGTTCATCCATAGTCTCCCTGGTGACCACTGAATGGGTAGACAGTTCAAAATCTGTCTCATTGACAGAGACTGGACAGGCAGACAGTTCATAAGCAGACTCACTGACTGAGACTGGACAGGCAGACCATTCAAAATCAGTCTCATTGGTCGAAACAGGACAGACATATTCGACTCACAGATTTAATCCGGCAGAACAGACACTTTGAAACCAGACACACTAGGCAAGTCTAAACAGACAAATGATTCAACATTAAGCTCACGGACTGAAACTGAACAGATAGACATTTCATTAGCAAAATCTGAAACTGGACGGACTAACAGTTCACACTCGGGGTCATTGGCGGAAACTGGACAGACAGGAACATCATCATCAGACACATTGACACACAATTCAGAATCATGAGCATTGATGTGAACTGGACTGACTAGACAGACAGACGGTTCAACAGTTGACACAATTGGAGAGACTGAGCAAGGTGACAGCTTATAATTTGACTCACTGACCGGGATAGGCAAGACGGATGATTCAACAGAGATGTTTGTGGAGACAACACGGGTAGAGAGTTCATATTTAGATTCATTGACTGGGACTGGCAAGACAGAGTGTTGACAACCAGCCTCCTCGGCTGGATCGGAACAGGACAAAAGTCTATAATTGGCCTCCAAATACCATTGACACCTCTGGAGTTTCTGCAGCAGATGCCGCCACCTCTGGAGGTTCTACAGTAGTAACATCAGGAAAGGGCTAGAGGTCATTAACATCCTCCTTAACAGGACAGGTACAGTATTCATCTACGGTTCCTTCGACCGTGACATGACAGGCTGAAAGTGTATTGTTGGGCGCCACCACCATGCCATGAGCTGAAGTGAGCGCCGCCGCCTCGGGAGGTCCTGCAGCCTCAGCCGCCACCTCTGGAGGATCTGGAGCGAGCACCGCCATCTCAGGAGGTTCTGTGGTAGTGTACGCAGCCCAAACACACCAAAAAGCGATCCCCATCATGGGAAGCGGTTCAGACAGGGGAATCATTTCAGTAACAGGAGGGCTAGAGTGAGTGGGTTTGGGGATACCAGCTGCGCGTGCAGACACCAGCGGTGCATCCCTCACACTGGATACCAGACTGGGATACCGAAGGACTGACCTTGATAATCTGGGTGCCACAGACAGGACGTGACGTGACTCTGGATGATCAGCTGTGAGGTGACGTGACTCTGGGTGATCAGCTGAGACGTGACGTGACTCTGGATGAACAGCTGAGACGTGACGTGACACTGGATGAACAGCTGAGACGTGACAAGACTCTAGAAGATCAGCTGTGACATGGCGAGACTCTAGAAGATCACCTGAGATGTGATGAGACTGGACAAACAGCTGAGACATGACGAGGCTCTGGGAGATCAGTTGTGATGTGACGAGGCTCTGGGAGATCAGCTGTGACGTGACGAGGCTCTGGGAGATCAGCTGTGACGTGACAAGGCTCTGGCAGATCAGCTGAGACTTGACTTGACTCAGCAATGGAAGCTGTGACTTGACTTGACTCATGAAGATCAGCTGTGACTTGACTTGACTCAGGAAGATCAGCTGTGACTTGACTTGACTCAGGAAGATCAGCTGTGAGTTGGCTTGACTCATGACGATCAACTGTGACTTGACTTGACTCATGAAGGTCCACTGTGACTTGACTTGATTCAGGATGGGCAGCTGTGACATAAAGGGGCGCTGTTGTGTCCGCCATTTTGTGAGCGTGCTCTAGTGCGGCCGCTATTACACGAGTGAGTGCGGTATCGCGTTCCTCCTCGACACCCACAGTGAACGTTGAACCAACAGTCAACAAAGCATAGTCTATAAACTGACTGAGAGATGAGCGGGGACCTTCACAAATTAAACGTGATTTGAGCGGCTGATTAATGCCCTCACTAAAAAAGTCTATGAGCACACAGTCCGGCAGATCAGAAAAACAAGCAAAGTTCAAATACTCTTGAATATAGTCCTCGAGCGATCTTGTGCCCTGTTTGAGGGCTAATAACCATCTTGCAATGTCCATACCTGGCCAGTGTCCACTTGAAAA
>NW_015667294.1:91536-95137 GCF_001515625.1 Sinocyclocheilus rhinocerous
CTCGGCAGTGAATGGTTGTTTGAGACTGATTCTTATAGTGGGTGTAATTGGTAGCAGCTGTGTGTGATAAGTTTCAGGTGAGCTTGTGATTAGCGCAATGGAGCATGGGAAATGTAGTCCAGGGTGATGTGTAATAGTCTGTGTGGTGTGAGAGTCAATATAATGGGAGGACGACCTCTGGTGGCAAGTGGATGGAAGTTCATGGAGAGGATTCGTGACACACTTCAGCATCTTTAAAAGTTTTTATTATTTTTTAAAGCACTCAGAATTACCATTGTGTATGAAACGTACTATATAAATAAACATGCCATGCCTTGCCTAACAGTCCTGGCCATCCTAAATACTGGTCACGCTCAATGAGATGAAGACATGCGGAGGTAGAGAACACAACAAACATACATACCCCTTTGGGTCATGAAGCACCCTGTCTAACACAACACACATTCTCCAGAATGGGGTAATGATGGGTTCATTATTTCATGATGAAGACAGACTGAATATTCAGATAACAGATGAGACTGTTTGACTTTTTTTCTTAAGACAAAGACAGTTATTTGATTTCAAGAACACACAACCAAATCCTAATGCTATTTTACGAAATAACAAAACAACAGCTGATCCGTTACAACATGTACGTGTCAAGTCTGTTTTATCATAGGTATATCTTATTATTCTTGAATATAATTGTTTAGTCTAAATATGTGTTAACAATTCTTTTTTTTATTTCTTCACAACGATGTTAAATTGAACACATGTAACTAATACCTCATTCAAACGCTACAGACTTCTAGGTCAGGGAACTACAAATCCCAGCATAAACCTCAGACTTCAGACATGGCCGCCCGGGGCATTGTGTGATAAGTTTCAGGTGAGCTTGTGATTAGCGCAATGGAGCATAGGAAATGTAGTCCAGGGTGATGTGTAATAGTCTGTGTGGTGTGAGAGTCAATATAATGGGAGGACGACCTCTGGTGGCAAGTGGATGGAAGTTCATGGAGAGGATTCGTGACACACTTCAGCATCTTTAAAAGTTTTTATTATTTTTTAAAGCACTCAGAATTACCATTGTGTATGAAACGTACTATATAAATAAACATGCCCTGCCTTGCCTAACAGTCCTGGCCATCCTAAATACTGGTCACGCTCAATGAGATGAAGACATGCGGAGGTAGAGAACACAACAAACATACCCCTTTGGGTCATGAAGCACCCTGTCTAACACAACACACATTCTCCAGAATGGGGTAATGATGGTTTCATTATTTCATGATGAAGACAGACTGAATATTCAGATACCAGATGAGACTGTTTGTCTTTTTTTCTTAAGACAAAGACAGTTGTTTGATTTCAAGAACACACAACCAAATCCTAATGCTATTTCACGAAATAACACAACAACGGCTGATCCGTTACAACATATACATGTCAAGTCTGTTTTATCATAGGTATATCGTATTATTCTTGAATATAATTGTTTAGTCTAAATATGTGTTAACAATTCTTTTTTTTCTTACTTCACAACGATGTTAAATTTAACACGTGTAACTAATACCTCATTCAAACGCTACAGACTTCTAGGTCAGGGAACTACAAATCCCAGCATAAACCTCAGACTTCAGACATGGCCGCTGGGGGCAATACCTCTGAATACTCATATATGGCAGCGGTCTAAAACGTTGGACTTCTAAATATACGCATGCTCAGATACCCTATATAAAAATACTCACATCTCCGCACTATTTGTGAAGTATACGGTCCTTCCCCGTTGCGATGTTACAATTTAGCGATGTTAGTGATGCAAAGTCCGATTAATTTTCGTGAACCGATTCTTTCGGGGAGTTTGGGTCAATGAACCGCTTCAAAGAACAGATTAGTCGGTTCCTTTAGTCATCATGCAATGATGTCAGTATACATTTATTTTCTGTCATGTTATATCAATGAAACATTCAAATAACGTTATCTGTGTCATACACTCTTAAAATTGATAGTACACAAAATATGTGTAAAAGGACTGATAACACATTAATGCGATGTTTTGGTTCGTGTCTTACACAACTGTGTGTTACTAAAAAAAATTTATTAGGTTTTAATATAAAAGATAATAGTTTGTTTACAATTTAGATGTTTTTATTATGAAATCACACAAAAAAACATTGTTTGTTAACAGGCTATTAATTGAAATAATACTATGTGTTCATTTCTGGTCTGTCTACGAAGCTGCCACGAAACACAAGGCCTCAATCTTACTATTTCTAAGTACATTTAAAACACTTTAAGTTGAAGATGGTGAGGAAACACTATTTTCTTTGTACTAAACACGACTTTAATAAATCAGTTGTTTTTAAGCGAAAGCGGTGATTCAGTCCGTTTTATTCAGTCTTTGTGATTTAGGCCTCAGCCTTTTAGTTTTGTTCCAGGAAACAGGTACAACTGTAACTGCGCGTTGTCATGTCTGGCTGTTCATCTTTAAGAAATCAAGAAGCCAGCAGTTTTTAACATCTCTTAATTCTCTTAATTTTTCACAATTGTAAATGTTTGTTTAGCTTAAATATTAATTCTTTAAGAAATCATGATGTCAGCAGTTTTTAACATCTCTTAATTCTCTTAATTTTTCACAATTGTAAATGTTTGTTTAGCTTAAATATTAGTTTATAGTCAGTTACAAAAGTGTCAGGCGTGAAGCTTTTATGTATTTCTAAATAATCATAATAAAGTTACAGGTTTCCGGTAGTTGGGCGAACACTTGACAGAGTGTTACTCAAAGAGTCCTCAGCGTTATCTTTTAATAAAATATTTAATTGAATGTCACTAAGACAAATTCTGTAACAGTGTTCATAAATGAATATAAACGTACAAATCTTTATAGAGGCATTAAGAACAATATGATCTAACAACACTTGTTCTAAGTCTTTCACGCACCAGGCTTATTCCTGGTAAGTATACCTAAAATTGCTAGATATCTTGACTTTATCCTCATGTTTAATGGCGCTACTGCGCTAGACCTCGTCACACCGTTGTGAGATATAAACAAAGTTTTTCATGGGGTTACACTTTGAAATTTTGTTTCACCACTTTTGTAGTATTTTCTTATCTAATCGTAATTGCTAGACCTTGCGTTTTGTTTCCTAGTTTTTGTTGTCATGTTAGAGATGTTAGAGGACAATGTTTCTGTGCATTTGCTTGATTTAATTAAATATCGCTTTAACCCGTCCTCTTCATTCGAGACATTTACGTTATACTATCCTAGTTTATATAAGATACTAGATCGTTTCTTAATAATTCTCTTCCATCTACATTCTATTCTACTCGTTTTCTTTTTATTAAATTGATTAAAAAACAGTGTACAAGCATAGTTTACAAGAAGAACCGCTGATAATTTAAGAGATATTATATAATATATAATAATAATATATAATAATCCATTTTGCTTGCTGTCAGGAGGGGGCGAGGCATACGCGAGTATGCGCACATGCATGCTAAACAGACGGAGCGCAATAATTCTGAGTCAAATATGCATTTTGCTAAAATATTCATTGTTGGACATTAAATGTGCCTTTTGTAGAATTTTAGTCTGACATATAGGTGTATTCTTATGATAGCA
>NW_015667294.1:95632-102150 GCF_001515625.1 Sinocyclocheilus rhinocerous
GATGTGTGTAACACCGCCGAGAAGTTCTATTGAAACGGGTGAAGATACGCACCGGGAAAGACGTGGTCCAGCAAAGATTGGCCGTGAATATGAAGATTTTGTGAAGCAAGATTTCTCTGTGTCTGATGAACGTATGGGAAGATTTGTGTTTGACAAGACGCAGCACACTGTGAAACTCTATGTTTTGGAATCTTACGAGGAATATACATCCGAATGTAACCACCTGCTTTTGAGCATCGTAGACTGGGCATACTTTTACAATCAAATTTGAAGAGAATTTAATTACGGTGGAAACATTTGGTACTTTTTCCAGTGGGACGGTGCCACACAGGGAATGAGGTACCGTGCTACCATGCCGTCAGAAAACATTTCAATATCAGTCTGTTGGAACAAAATACGTCATGACCAAAATTATCTTATGATGGTAAATAAACGTTGGGAGGACTCTGAAACAAACTTTTTGTCTCAAAGCAGCGACGAGTCTGTCTCTGACTCTGATCGTGACAGGCCTATCCCCGAGGACAACCCTTTCAAATGCTGCAAAACGAGTCTATATTTCGAGCAGAGCGACGTACTTATGTTAAACACCATTTTCTCAACAATAAACGAACTGTTTGAGTCAAGTTAAATGATCGTGTCTGTGTATTCAGCATAATTATGTATTCGGTATAACAAACCTGAACAACGGGTGTTCCTGAATTGTACCTGAAACGATTTGCCAACGTCTTAATAATTATTTTAAATGACAGAGTTACCTCGTAATCTTTAATCGAAATATCTTCCGGTGAAAAACGAAATTTCTTTGGTGGCATATGCGAGGCTAGGTCAATCCCTAACCAGGGCCCCTTCACCCTCCTCCGCTTTTGAGTGCAACGCCCCCATCTCAACGACCAGCCAACGGTCGAAACAAGACCTCTCCCCCAACAATTTATTTTGCTCGAATGTACGACGCTATACAAAAGATCCGTCACTACTTCCTCATGACTACGGCTACGCTACATAGCTGTAAGCGAACAGCTTCTGATAAACTCTGCAGTTATTGCCTACTTTTCCTAGATCTGCGAACCATGTTGGATAAATCTTATTGATCAAAACGTTATCTACACGGACCGACAGAATCGGCTTCAACAATCCAATTTGTCTGATCCTGAAGCACTCTGCAATTTTTCCAGAAATTCAACCAGAAATTCAAAGCGTTGCCTGGACCGTCGTGGATTAAAACAGTCAATCCAGATTCTAGGAAACGGCTACAACATTATCGATTAGGAGTTTATGTCTTGGAACTGAAAAGGATGTCTGAAACGCTGATGGACCGTGACAGGAGTTCTGGCGCTGCTGCGGATGAGCAAGTGGAGTGCGGCTGCGCCGCGGGGAAAATGTGTCCTGTAAAAGACGTCGTACACTCTATGTTTAAACAGAGTTACAGAGAGCAAATGATTGATCTGATGCGCACGGTCATCGATCATGCATGCGACCCAAATCATAATCGTACGGGGATTCCAAGCGTGTAACAAACCTCAAAAATGAAATGGACGTTGTAAGAAGTCTGAAAAATAATCCATGGCCCAATTTGACGGGCATGTTTATGACCGGCAAAGAGCCAATCTGTGTAACTACCAGAAAAATTATGGATGTGATGTCTGAATGTAGCGATGAGATGTACATTGATGAGGTTCTGTGTCTGTGTACGTGTGTAATGGATGTATGTGTGACGCTGGTCTCAAAACATTATGGTTCCATGATATGTGAAATTATTGAGACGCTAGTCAATTTCATATTACACAAAAACATGATGGCCTGCAGAGATTTTCTTTTCTGGCTAGATAACCTCTAATGTCATTGTAACAACGTTCGTAGGTCGGGAAGAAGGAGGCAGGAACCGGCGAACATTTAGACAAAACTTTAATAATAAAATAAACACAACACAGCGCGACAGCCCCTCGCGGACGACTGTCGCGCACAAACAAAACCAAAACACAAAATAAAGTCCAGTCCTGGTCCTCTCTCATCTTTCACTGTCGTCACTCCTCCTTTTATACTTCCGGAGCTCCTCCGTGGGACTCGAGACCGGTGAGTGGTGCAGGTGTCGCTCATTATCAATTACTCCACCAGCCTCGCTCCGTTCCCACGGCTCTCGGCCCCGCCCCCACTCGTCACAGTCATCATTATTGTTTGTAATAACAATTTGATCATTTTCTTCACTACATCAATGTATGAATGTAAATTCAACAATATATTGTTGAAATAAAAGGTTGAATCACTTTACTCGTTATCCTTTTCTCAGAGTTCAATTTATGGATTTTGCACACCCCTTTATCCTAAGCGACTCACAAATGAGTGTTGAGGACTAAGTGTTGTGATAGTCTAACGCAGTATATTACACGTAATTTAATAAAAAGAAAACGAGTAGAATAGAGTGTAGACGGAAGGGAATTATTAAGAAATGATCTAGTATCTTATATAAACTAGGATAGTATAACGTAAATGTCTCAAATGAAGAGGACGGGTTAAAGCAATATTTTATTAAATCAAGCAAATTCACAGAAATATTGTCCTCTTACATCTCTAACATGACAGCAAAAACAAGGAAACAAAGCGCAAGATCTAGCAATTACAATTAGATGAGAAAATACTACAAAAGTGGTGAAACATAAAATTTCAAAGTATAACCCCATGAAAAAAGTCAAGATATCTAGCAATTTTAGGTATACTTACCAGGAATAAGCCTGGTGCGTGAAAGACTTAGAACAAGTGTTGTTAGACCATATTGTTCTTATTGCCGCTATAAAGATTTGTACATTTATATTCATTTATGAACGCTGTTACAGAATTTGTCTTAGTGACATTCAATGGAATATTTTATTAAAAGATAACGCTGAGGACTCTTTGAGTAGCACTCTGTCAAGCGTTCGCCCAACTACCGGAAACCTGTAACTTTATTATGATTATTTAGAAATATATAAAAGCTTCACGCCTGACACTTTTGTAACTGACTATAAACTAATATTTAAGCTAAACAAACATTTACAATTGTGAAAAATTAAGAGAATTAAGAGATGTTAAAAACTGCTGACATCATGATTTCTTAAAGATGAATGACCAGACATGACAACGCGCAGTTACAGTTGTACCTGTTTCCTGGAACAAAACTAAAAGGCTGAGGCCTAAATCACAAAGACTGAATAAAACGGACTGAATCATCGCTTTTAGGCTAGTCAAAATTGGTCAGTCGTGACTCGTATCCAACATGAAGGATCAATGCATAAAAATGCGACCATAAACATCATTAACTAAAATGAACGAAAGACAATAATCAGCAATATACACTGTAAAAAATTACTCTGGAGGGTGTTCAATACAACCCATGAAAATCAGTTATAGTTTACTTAAGTATATGAGTTAGCAAGTAAAATACAAAATAATGGGTACATTCTACCTATACTATCTATTTTTTAACAGTAATAACTGCAACATTAAAAAATTAAGTAAAATATACCCCGAAATATTAGCTTTGGCACCGCAAAGTGCGCATGAGTCAACAACATCTAGGCGGGAATCGCGGGATTCACCATTCTGGCGGCGGCACCGCGATTTGAGCTACAGGTAAGTTTTTATTTAACTTGTTGATATCATCATGAATGCAAATGTTAAGTTGTTTAATGGTAAAATCTACCGGAAGATTAGTAATTTGCGCGCTTCTCTGTCTCTGTTGTCGGCACCACAGTCTGGTGACAGATTGACAGGTTAGAATTTGTGGTCAGTCAAGTTAGCATTGAAAGCGGAATACATTGTCCAGTACTTGCACCTGCAAATGCGAGTAAACATCTACATTTATGATGAAAATATATTAGCTTCAATATTGTTATGTACATGCCTGAAATTCGTGAACAGCGAAGCTGCTGCATGTGAGTGGTTGAACTTGAGAGAGAGAGAGATAGAGGGAGAGAGAGAGAGAGCAACGGTTGATCTAACTAAGAACAGGCAGGGAAAAGCGATCGGAGCAGAGAAAACATAGTAAGTTAAAGCTGTCGATGTGGTATGCTAGATAATTACTGTTAAAGTTTTCTTGCATTTATGTTTTGATATATTTAGTTTTGTGTTGAAGGGATCCATTTATAAAGCCATTTTATTATTGTTATTTACGGATTTATAATTAAAGTTTTTAATTTAATGTCTGTTAAAAAGTGTTTCGGGGTTTATAAGAGGCATTATTTTACAGATTAGGAATTTTTTAATTTATTGTTAAGTAATAAGACTATGTTTGAAAATAGGTGTTTGTATAAGTGCATGCGTCTTCCAATTCCTGTGTTCGCGCAATGTGCTTCATTCGTGATAAATTTTCTCCTTTACAAGTAAGTTATTTAAAGTGCAAAAATGTCAAACTTTTCATACTGTGTCGTAAACAAGACTGAATACTAACTACTGTGTGTTGGTGCGTATGTAAGTGTTACGTTTATAAATTTGACATTACAGCTAATCAGCCTCTGAGCACATGGTTAGCATTAATGTAATGTACAGCGATTAGCGTGTGCTCCGCTAACGACAAAAAGCAAATAGAAAACATGTAATGTTTTTTATGTTCCATATGTGATCTTTAACTAGGGTTGCCAACTTCAGAAAAGGAAAATCGTGGTTTTTCATAGAAAAATAAGGGACAGAATAAGGGATACACACACACAGGCCTATTATGTATATCTGATATATATCTCTTTTACATAAATTTTTTTTTTTAATTTTTATGGAGTCTTATCTCATCAAGGCTGTATTTATTTGATAAAAAATACAGTAATATTTTTAAATATTATTGCAATTTCTAATATTGGTTTCCTACCTTATTATACTTTAAAATATAATTTATTTCTGTGACGCAGCGCTGAATTTTCAGCATAATTACTCCAGTCCTCAGTGTCACATGATCCTTTAGAAATCATTCTTATGCTGACCACTTTCCTTATTGATCACGTCTTCCCTCAGGTAAAATCATAGACTGTATAAAAGGGTAAAATGCACGTTTTCTTGCATGGCTGGATGTTGGAATCACGTTGTTTGCATTCGCTCAAACTGATTTGCTGAAGTCGAAATGCGGACGTAAAAAAAAAAAAAAATTTTACTCCATTAGCGCAAATCCCGCTCGCTGTGAAGCGGGAGCGACCTGCCGGCAGAGGATTCCGCTTGGTCTTAAAGCCTCCCCGTTCACAAATCAAACACTTGTCAAAAAGAATGATTAATTCTCAATTTAGAGTTTGTTATTCGTATGGTCTAGGTGGTCATATGGCATATGCCTTAAATACGGGACAAACTGTGATCCGTATAGCTTTCATACGGAACGCTTCTTTGATGCCTTAAATACGTGACGATTCCGTATTATACGGAACGGTTGGCAACCCTATCTTTAACATAACAGTTGCATGTTTTAATGTTTTATATTTTGTGCCACTTCATTTTAATTGATTTATGTGTTTGAGTTTACTCAGATTTGCAGATACATTGCACAAGTACAGTTGGTGTAATTATTTTGCAAAATATGTTTTAAACATTTAGTAAATTCTAAACTTATAACATTTGCATTCATGTAAATGTAACATAAATGAATATGAATATAAATTATGTACAATTCATTTTACAGGAGTGCGAAAATCTAATAATTTAAAAATCCTGTTTCTGACATTCTTTTTCTTCCACAGAAAGATCTATATGAAGGAGAATTCAAGAAGTATGTGTAGCAGTTTTCAAGACAAGTTAACTTCAGGTACCCGAACTGAACACTCAGTCAATGGGTGTTCTACCTTATTGCAAATTAATTGGCTGTGCAAAATATGTAACTTTACATCATCAAAACGATTGGAACTATTAAAACACTACAGATTACAACATGGGCATCATAATCGAAACCAATCCATACCCTGTCTCCATTCTGATTGCCCTTGCACCTTTAGGACATGGGTTGCGTTATGGACACATTTGTCCAGGTTTCATCCACAGACAACTAAGCCAGGCCAGCTCCTTTCCTTCACATGCATAGTGTGTAAATCATGCTATTTCCATACAGAAAGACAATATTTTGAGCACCTGGGTGGTCATTTTAAAAAGTATGAAACTGTGCCTTGTGTTTTCCAAGACTGTGATTACAAAACAAATGTATATACAACATTTCACAGTCATAAGAGCAGGCAACATAGGCCCCATTCAGTGGAAGATTTTAAGACCATTGTTTTTCAAGAACACCAAAGCCAGATTCATGAAGAAAGTGATTCTTTTGAAAGTGAAAACTACTGTGACTCTGTCCTTAAGGAGGATGAAGACTTAAGTGAAACAATTGTCAGGAGACTGGGCTTGCTGCTCCTTAAATTGGAGTGCATTAATGTGTTGTGACGAGTCGGCTGCCTCCCCCTAATTATCATTATCACCTCGTTCCTTAACCACTGCCCTTCGCCAGGCTCCCGACAGGAATGGGTGTGTGAGAGACAGGGCCGCATTAAGACCTTACTGGGCCCCGGGGCTATGACTTACTGCAGGGC
>NW_015667294.1:104078-115226 GCF_001515625.1 Sinocyclocheilus rhinocerous
GATTTGCAGATACATTGCACAAGTACAGTTGGTGTAATTATTTTGCAAAATATGTTTTAAACATTTAGTAAATTCTAAACTTATAACATTTGCATTCATGTAAATGCAACATAAATGAATATGAATATAAATGATGTACAATTCATTTTACAGGAGTGCGAAAATCTAATAATTTAAAAATCCTGTTTCTGACATTCTTTTTCTTCCACAGAAAGATCTATATGAAGGAGAATTCAAGAAGTATGTGTAGCAGTTTTCAAGACAAGTTAACTTCAGGTACCCGAACTGAACACTGAGTCAATGGGTGTTCTACCTTATTGCAAATGAATTGGCTGTGCAAAATATGTAACTTTACATCATCAAAACGATTGGAACTATTAAAACACTACAGATTACAACATGGGCATCATAATCGAAACCAATCCATACCCTGTCTCCATTCTGATTGCCCTTGCACCTTTAGGACATGGGTTGCGTTATGGACACATTTGTCCAGGTTTCATCCACAGACAACTAAGCCAGGCCAGCTCCTTTCCTTCACATGCATAGTGTGTAAATCATGCTATTTCCATACAGAAAGACAATATTTTGAGCACCTGGGTGGTCATTTTAAAAAGTATGAAACTGTGCCTTGTGTTTTCCAAGACTGTGATTACAAAACAAATGTATATACAACATTTCACAGTCATAAGAGCAGGCAACATAGCCCCCATTCAGTGGAAGATTTTAAGACCATTGTTTTTCAAGAACACCAAAGCCAGATTCATGAAGAAAGTGATTCTTTTGAAAGTGAAAACTACTGTGACTCTGTCCTTAAGGAGGATGAAGACTTAAGTGAAACAATTGTCAGGAGACTGGGCTTGCTCCTCCTTAAATTGGAGTGCATTTTTAATGTGTCTAATACATACATAGATGAACTAGTAGAGGAACTTAATTTCCTTACATCATCTGCATCTGGCCCTATTATTAAAAAACATTATACTGAGCACTCTAAAGAAGCAGGGCTGCATTTTTGAAGATTCTGTGATTTCAGAACTGGTGAAAGATCTTTGCCAGCTTAACCCTTTCTGTGCTGCTTTAGGATTGGATGGGCCTTTAAGCACACACTATAGGAGAGAACAATTTATAAAGGAGCATCTTTCACTGACTGAGCCAGTTGAGTACATACTTGATAGCAGCAAGAATGTAACCTTCCAGTATGTTCCGATTCTCCCATTATTGTCTCAACTTTTGAACAATGGACACATTCAGGAGACAATATTACAGAACAGAAGGCCATGTAATGTTTCTTCTGAATGCAGATCATTGCATGATGGATCTTTCTACAGAGAAAACAGCTTTTTATCTGGAGATGAACTTAAACTCCCATTGATTCTTTACATAGATGACTTTGAAATATGCAACCCTCTAGGGACTTCACGCAAGAAGCATAAACTCACTGGTGTGTACTGGGTGCTTCCCGACATCCCTACTACCATGCGATCTACTCTAAGTTCCATTTATCTAGCCATTCTTTGTAAGGCAGATGATGTCAAGCAATATGGATACCCAAAAGTGTTGGAGCCACTGCTTAAAGATTTGAAATGCTTGGAGGATGATGGTATATCTGTACCAAGTCTGGGCAAATTGGTGAAGGGCACTGTATTTGCCGTAGCAGCTGAAAATCGTGGCGCTCACTCCATCGGTGGCTTTGTTGAAAGCTTTTCTTCCTCACATTTTTGTCGTTTTTGCACTGGAGAGCGTTCACAGATCCAGGAACATGAAGTAAGAGCAGGAATGTTTCTTCTACGAACTAAGTCCAGCCATACCCTCCATGTCGAAGCAGCGTTGTCTGACACTGCTGAAGCTCATCATTGTGGAGTTAAAAGACAGTGTCCCATCTCTGACAAACTGAGTTACTTTCATGCCACATCAGGTTATCCCCCTGATGCTTTGAATGATTTGCTTGAAGGAATTGTATCTTTTGAACTGGCAATGTGTCTTGATGTGTTTATAAAGAAGAAATACTTCTCTCTTCTTGAACTTAACTCTTCAATCCATCGATTTCCCTACAAATGGAATGACAAAGTCAACTGTCCACAAGCTATTCCCCTGACTTTTGCATCACGTAAAAGTATAGGAGGCAATGCACATGAAAACTGGTGCTTGTTATGGATGCTACCTTTTATGATTGGCGACAAAGTGCCAGAAGAGGACACAGCATGGCAGGTTTTGATGACCTTGAAAGATATTGTTGAGCTTGTCATGGCTCCTGTTTACACAGATGAGACGCTAGGATACATGGAAAGCAAGATTAGTGAACACCGTTATAGGTATTTGGATGTGTTCCCAGAGGAGAAATTGAAACCGAAACATCACTTCCTGGAGCATTATCCTTGGCTTACAACTGCTTTTGGACCACTTGTGTTTCTCTGGACCATGCGATTCGAATCCAAACACCGATTTTTTAAAAGGATTGTGAGGCAGACTGGGGTCATTCAGAAACATTCTCAAGACAATGGCAAGAAAACACCAATCAATGATTGTATATCACATCCATGATGCTAACATTGTAAGGCCAAAACTCTCTGTGTAAAGAATGACTCATGTGGCAGTGGAGGTTCTAAAGGACAGCATTAAGGAGTAATTTGTAAAGAAGTTTCCCAGGGCAGCAGTTGTGAGCATGACAAACAAAGTCACCATTTTAGGCACTGACTATTGTGTTGGAATGTTGTTGCCTTTTGGATCAACAGGAGGATTGCCTGACTTCGGAGAAATACTCCAAACAATCATTGTGCATGAAAGTCCTGTCTTTGTTCTGAAGTTGCTAAGTGGGTGGTACCATGAGCACTTGAGAAGCTTCGGAAATGAAAGATGCATACCCCTTGGCTGCATATAATACAGTACATGGTCGAATGGTGTCCCTGATACACTTCATTTACATATCAGAGTAGGTTTTACACTTCAGTTTAATTATGCATGCCTTATCAATCATGTGTATTATTCATGCCTTATCAATCATGTCAAGTATACTTATTGAATTTTTACAAAAATGCAATCTCATCTTTTTCTGTCTTCCTACAGCTGAAGACAACATATACAAGGAAAATGCCAGTCCAGTTGCGAGTCATCATAGAAGAAAACAATATCCGAAAGTTGACACTTCCATCAGGATTTCCTAATAAGGTGGAAGATCTTGTTTCAGAAATCATTCAGACATTCCAGGTACATGGTGAATTTGGACTACTCTATGAGGACAAAGACTTTGGGAACCAATTTTTCACTCTAACTTCAACTGCCAACCTGGAAGACAAGGCCACTGTGAAATTGGTAAGAAAGGAGCCCTTGATAACCCTTGACTTGCATCCACTAGATGAATCAGGACTGTCCTTTACACAGAGTACCTTGGAGGATGATGGTGAAGCGTACACCTCTCTTGCAGATGACGTTGAACTGTCAAGTTCACAAGACACCGTTCTTCTCCCTGAGTCATGTCGTTCTGCTCCATGGCCAGTGCTGTTTCAAGTGCCGACGTTTTCCCATGACATTGAACTTATCCTTGCAGAGGCTAACAAGTCATTTCATGCCTCTGGAACACATTTCCATGATGCAAGTGTTAAATCTGCAATAATGCAAGACCTTGCCAAAGCTATATTTTCTTACACGGCCTACCCTTCAAGTATGCAAATATCCTCAGTGGCTGAAGCCCTTGTTAAAAAGTCTCCATGCCTTAAGGAGCCTAGGTCCTTTGCAGGCATGTATGGATGGCAACAACGCCTCAAGTACAAAATGCACAATTTCCGTGCCAAGCTGAAATCACAAAAATATACATATCCAGAATTGGCAGTAAACACATTGAAGAGGAAGCTACCGACCGATGCCGCACCAGCTAAAAATGTGAAAAGACCAAAGAAAGCGGAAGTGAATTATCTCCCTCCGCATCCTGTTGGGGAAAATCAGGACACATTGGAAAAGGAGAGGCTCGAGTTAGTCGATGAAATGAAGAAGAAGAACAACGCAAAAGTAATTGAAGAAAAATGTCAAAAACCTTTTCAATTAGAATACTGGAGGTTGTGACCACCAGCCCCGCTGTCAGTGTCTTAAAGTGGAAGTGAAGCAGTCAGTCAAGTTTACATTATTTTGTAAACTGATTTCCACTTAAATAAAAAAATATAAAACAAACACAATTAATGAAACCATTTTAAAGAAAAGGGGATGTTTTGCTATAGCTTTTGGAGCAAGGGTGCCGCCATCTTGGAATACCACAGTGTGTGACGTCACGGGGTTGGTTCAGTTGCCTAAAGTAAACAGATACAGTAGAAGTAACGGACTGACCGATGGAGACTAGAAAGCCAAATACCACAAGCCACATCAGAAGACAGAAGGGGGGGCACTACTGTATTGCTCCTGGTTGTAAAAGTGATTTTTACAGCGTTAAAGCAAAGGGCAAACGAGTTCATTTCCATAAACTGCCACTAAAATGGAGAACAGTACTGATTCACTGGCTAGCGGCATTGAAAAGGAAGATGCCTCCAATGGGCGCTGAGGCCAGAGTATGCAGTGAACATTTTTGGAGGAAGATTACATTCAGGAGAAAACTTTTGAGTCAGCCAATTTAGTCATTCATAGCCACCAACAAACTTAAGCCTGAAGCTGCTCCGTCTGTTTTTAATTTCTCTGGCTATAACGCGTGCTCTACTGACCGCCCAACATTCTGTGACAACAGTAACACATCAGTCCGCCGCAGGGAAAGGGCTCTAAAACGTGCCAGTCAGGTAATGAAGAGACATATATGGTATTTAGCAACCCAAAAAAGCCTAAACATACTAAGACATCCAGTATATCCACAATAAAAAAGCAGTTTTCATTAAATTTCTATATGAGTACCTTTCTCCCAATGAACACTTATCATTCCAAACAGCAGAACTGTTCACCTGTTGCCCCTCCTCCCATCTTGAAATACATTCAGACACAATCCCACCGTTGCCTCAAAATTTCTATCATAGGCTATACAGAATGTTGCCAAAATGACTGTCACAAATTAAAATAAACCACAAGTATAAACACTCGTTTGTCATTTCACAACATGCATTTGATTCTTTAGACAGCGAGAGATCAAAGCCGATGAAAACAACAAAGTAAATATTTCTTACCGTGTCTCCACGTTTACCAGTCCGGACTCCGTATGTTGGATAATCGTCAAACGTTATCCCCAATTCTATAATCTTCTGAATCTACGCCATTATCTTTTTATCATTTTGCATTCCGTGCAATAAAGTTTGAAACCAACTTTAGTTGTCCTGACTTCTTCTTGTTCAATGGCCGTTCACTCCTTAGCTATTTTAGCTGTTTTGACTTAATTTTGTTCGCCTGTTTTATCAGCCCGCAATTCCCTTGAAAATAGCAATGGGGCCCTCTATTGGTCAACAAGGTGACAGTTATTTTGAGTTTATCTGTTACTAACAACTAGTGTGAGTGTATGTGAATGAGTTTAAATATAAAATAAAAAAAGATAATAAACCAATACAATTAAACACATACAAAAGGTAAAGGCTAACTTGAATATTAAAAAAATAATAATAAAATACAAAATAGATACTAGATATATCACCACAACTATCATGGACTATTTGCGGAGTAAACACTGTTCAAAGATTTTAGTATGCTACACTGTACTGTACATTAGTGTCAGGAGACTGCAGATATGACAGCCCAGGTCATAATGCTTCATACGGGACCTACTCACTCTTGGATATTAATAACACAACAAAAATGGATATGATTTTAATATGATTTACTAGTCAGAATTTAAGGTATTTTCTGTCATGGCAATCAACATTATTTGGCTAAATATAAACGTCAGATTTTGTTTACAGGTTAGGCAGACATACAGTACATGCAACTATTGGCTAGCAGCAAACTCCCAGAAGTTGACATCAGTGAGGAAATAGAGCAGGAGACAGGCAGTGTCTGCACCCAGACAGTCAGTGTCGGCACCCAGACTGATGCATCTGAACAGGGTACAGAAGAGGGAGGCAATAAGCAGTACATTTGCACAGGCAGTTTGACAGATGACATACGTACCAACCTAGTAGTAAAGAATGACCATTCATATTGTACATCTGTGGAATACCTCTCCTCAGCTAGGGCACCATCATCTTATCATCTTGACTTTAGTAGTGAGGGCTGCGAAGACTCTGAGGAAGAAAGATCAATGGACGAGAGTCAAGATTATGATGATGAGTTTGACTTGGCAGGGGAGGGAAGCATCAATAGTGAGGATGAATGTGTCAGTGATATTGAGAATGAGGAACCAAATATCTTACAAGATAGAAACAGTATCATCTCTACAGGAGAACTGCTGAAGCTCTTTTGTGTGTGCCATTGGGAGGGTTGTGGCAAATGTCTGGTGAGGCCACCAAAAGTCTTTGAATGTGGATTTGGCCTTAGGATAACCACAGAATGCATTGATGGCCATAATTATATGTGGCATTCTCAGCCATTAGTTGGAGGAATAATGGAATGCAATGTTTCTGTCCCTGCTGCTGTGTTTGTCACTGGAAACGAGTGCAGTCCATTCATGGAGGTATGCGACACCATTGGTCTGACAACCATGTCAAAAAGACAGTGGTTCAACATACAGAAGGCCTACGTCATCCCAGAGGTCAACAATGCCTGGACAGTACACAATGAGGCTGTACTGAGCACTTTATGTGATGATGAGCCACTAATTGTGTCAGGAGACTGCAGATATGACAGCCCAGGTCATAATGCTTCATACGGGACCTACTCACTCTTGGATATTAAGTCAAAGTTGGTGGTGGCACAGGAAACTGTAAAAGTGACGGAGGTGAGGAACAGTTATTGGCTTGAGGTGGACAGTTTGGAGAGGTGCCTTTCCAAGCTGGGAGACTATGATGTGACCATATCTGTTTTGGCAACCGATTGTCACCCATCAGTGCAGAAAGTCATGCGTCTGGAATATGAATCAATACAGCATGAGTATGACCTCTGGCACATTGTGAAGTCTGTCAAAAAACGACTGCTGCAGTGCCACAATGTAGAGCTGTTTGAGTGGATCAGAATGATCACAAACCACCTCTGGTTTTGTGTCACAACATGTGAGGGTAGTGTGACGAAGTTAAAAGAGAAGTGGATTTCAATCCTGCATCACATTACCAATGTGCACAACTGGGTATCTGGTGAGACAATGACCAAATGTGAGCACCCTGCATAAACCCCTGAGGAAGAAAGTAAGCGTCCATGGCTCCATCATAGCTCTGCTGCCTTTCAGCACCTGCAGAAGGTAGTGCTTGACAAGCAGCTCCTAAAGAAATTGGAAAAAACCACACTAGACATTCACACAGGACAGCTAGAAAGTATTCACTCATTCTATACAAAGTATGCCACAAAGAGGAAGAAATTTCTGAGGGAAAGTTTGGAGGCACGTCTGCGTGTTGCAGCGCTAGATCACAACAACAATGTGAACAGGGAGACGGCTAAAACAAAGAAAGGGGAGGAGCAACATAAACAACAGTACTCCAAGGCTGCTCAGCAGTATGTGGTGACACCGCTGAAGGTGGACAAGGACTATAGTTTCAGGAGGAACATTGTGGCAAGTGTGATCAATACGTGTAAATCAACATCCATCCGAGCAACATTGCAGGAGCTGAAAACCGAGACTCCAACAACCCTGGCCCAGCACAAAGGCGTAGAAAAACCAGATAAAGCAGAAACTGTTTCCAGGCATCTGAGTAGATTTGCATCCTCACAGCCCCGTAACACTGCACACTGTGGAAAAGCAAAAAAAAAAAAAATAGATGATGAGTTGATAAGTTAAAGTGACATCTGATGACAGCATACATGATTTCTATATAGTTACAATATAAAATGTAATGATTGTTCTATGACTTTACATAACATAATGAGTTCTCTAGATTTTCTTGTTTTTGATGTCATTTTTACGTTTTTGTTTTGAGATCCACTCACCAGCCTTTATTGTTCAAATCATCCATGTATTTATGTTATACTGTATATATACATACTTACAGTGGGTACGGAAAGTATTCAGACCTCCTTAAATTTTTCACTCCCACTGTATATTAGTCTTTAGTCTTATAGTTTAGTCTTTCTTTGCCAACAGGAATTGCTTTAACTTAGAGGCATTATTTATCAATGTTCCCAAATTTTAATATCTAAAGTCTGAGCTCAGTTCATTGTCAGAGAATCTCAAGTCATTATAGTAATAATAATAATAATAATATTTTATTGATAGTAAACCTTCAAATGTTCATTAGAGTACATGAAATATTATAGTTAATCATCTGTAATGGCAAACATTGTATAGGAGCCATGTAAATATTCATGTGTGATGTCATGTGACTGTGGGAAAATGTGAGAGTGTCATTAATGCAAATATGCTTACAAATCATACAGGTATGCATATTCAAATCCATGATATTCCACGGAGGGAAAAAGAGCCCTGATAGAGCTGACAGCACAGGCTGGAATGCTGTTCAGTTCTTCTTCCCCAAATGCCCTCTGGCCCAAAGTGTAAACTGTCTGTATGCAGTCAACGTAAAGAGACTAATGGAAAAGCAAATATATTAGTCATTCTTGTATTTATTAAATTTGGATTACAATATATTTTTAACACAGGTGATATATAATATATATATCGAACTATATAGTAAATCTGATGTTATATGATGTTACATGGGTGTTGTGATTTCTCTATTATTACTCCTTGTTTAATGTACTTTATTAAAAGTGAAGAAATGTTTTTGGTTTTCACCAAAATCAAACTGTCTACACAAAGTTTTGATCATGGTATCCCAAACATTGTTTTCATAACGAGAGGCGCAAGGTGATGTAAACAAACAACGCTTCATATGATATCGTTCACGTGGCATCATATTGTTATATCAGACCTTTCAGACATATCTAGCTCGTTCACCAGTAGTGGTATGTAACATTTTATGTTTACCTGCGAATTCAATTAGCTTACCTGCTGTTAACAGGACGCTCCAGTGTTTCCACTCAGACATCTTTAAGAGAAAGCATTGCCACCTCCAACACGTCCACCTCCCGGCATAGCATGTTAAATGTACGCACCATGGTGATGCAGGAGTGACCACGCAATACATGGTCCAGATCGGCCTCCTGACAGCAAATGGACTCTGACACGGTGGGCATCGGCGTGCACCATCCACACTTACACCACAAATTGTTTCCGACCCGCTCTTCACCCCAAACCAGCGGGTTCACTATTACTTCTTCCACCTGTAATGGTCGTAGTGCTCGTTCCCCTCGCCGTATCGGCTCAAATGCATAAGCCATCGGATTTACTATGGGCTCCACAGCCCTTTCAAGTTCGTCTTCCTCCATTTTAAAAGAAGTGTTTGTACAAAAAGTAAAGAAATGCTTATATTACCTCAGCGGCTAACAGAGCGAACCAACCCCGTGACGTCACACACTGTGGTATTCCAAGATGGCCGGGCCCTTGCTCCAAAAGCTATAGCAAAACATCCCCTTTTCTTTAAAATGGTTTCATTAATCGTGTTTGTTTTATATTTTTTTATTTAAGTGGAAATCAGTTTACAAAATAATGTAAATTTGACTGACTGCTTCACTTCCACTTTAAGAGAGAGGTGGCCAGGATTGTTCAGTAAGGCTCAGGTAAGGATGTTTGTTAGTTTATTTTTTTTCCACCAAGAACTGTTGTTCATCTCATTTGTTTAATTAAACTGGGTTTCAAACCTTTATAATTGGTGACTATCATTGAGAAAATTGTTGTATTTTTGTGTTGTCCCTTTACTGATTTACTAGATCAAAGAGGAGTTCCGACGTATAACAACAATCTCCTTGGAAGAGACATTTATGCTGAATCTTGATAGGTACACACCACGTCTTCTGCAGCTGATGCATGCCAAAGGAGGAGCATTTGGTACCAAGATGCATCCTCTCCTGAACGCTGTAAATGAGGTATCTTTCTCTGTTTTATTTTCTCATTTCACAAAAAATAAAAATAAAAAACAACACACTGAACTTAAAAAAACATGTAAATAGACAAAAGCAACACAAGCAAATTAAGAAAGCATCTTCAATTTGACAACACAATAAAATTCTACAAATACAGACAACACGTTTCAGAAAAGCACTGAAAATAGTGACAGCAAACTACAGAATGGTGCTGCAAATACAGACAAAATACAGTGGACATTAGGGTCCTTATATAATTTGTTTATATTGTGGGGTAACTTGTGTTACTGCTCTTCTGTACTCTGCTTACAAGGAAACTCACTGCTACATTCACCTCACAGAACCTTGCAGAGCCAAAAAGTGTACAATTATCTAAGATATCCTAGATGTTAAAAAAGTTACACTGTTACCTCTAGCCTGCATGATAGTCATATAGGCATTACCTTCATCAGTGGTGGTTGTGGGAATTTGGATTTCTAATCATTCATACAGAGACATCAGCAGGTAAAAAGCTCTTTATTAGGATTGTTACAGGTGACATTTCTTTTGTATACACTTTATATTTTATTTATTTATTTATTGCTTTATTTATTTTTGTTAACAATTTGATACCTATACTTACCTTGAGTAGTGAGATTGATTCCTAAACATAGGTCTGCCAACAGTAGTCATAGGTTCCTGTCATATTAAAAGATCACTTACTGCATACATATTCAACTCCAGTCCTGAAGAACTGGTTTCCTGTTGAGTTTAGCTCTAAGGGTGCTTTCAATCTTGGTTCGATTTCGCTGGTCCAAACAGCAAAAGTTTCCAAACCAGAATTTAGCATTAGTGTCTGAATACACTTTTGTTGTCATTTTCTGAAACTGAGCATTTGTTGTCAGACTAATGATGTTTTCTTAATTTGCTTATGTCTATTTCAGGGCTGTACAGTGCGACATATAACACAGCCGCTTAATAGTGTGAAGTGATTTTGTTGTGCTTGTTTGTGTGTGTGAGATTGATTATACTTGGTAGTTAGGGGTGTTTCCATATGACGATTTTTGATCATGGACGATTAAAATGTCTCCACGATCTGCTTTTGAAGAAATATCGTTGTATCGTGCTACCAATTCCTCTTACATTTTTCCGTGATACAAAGTTTTCCTCCTAGCACAGGTATGACGATTCTTCAAATGAGAGGTTTCC
>NW_015667295.1:0-154 GCF_001515625.1 Sinocyclocheilus rhinocerous
TCTCTGGGGGAGACGTCATCCCTCAAAACTCCCTCCTTGCCATCCTTGCCCCTCTCGCACGAACGGCAAGGCATACGCAGCGGCAGGTCAGGCTGCGGCTTCGTTGCACACGATGGCGGTGCTTCAGGCATACCAGGCTGACCTGCTGAAGGAC
>NW_015667295.1:3777-13613 GCF_001515625.1 Sinocyclocheilus rhinocerous
GAATGATGTGCGCTACCGGCGCCTATTTTGTACTAGTCGCGACGGTAGTGAGTCATGGCTGTCGCCGGCCAAACAAGTTGGTGTTTTTTCAATGTAGGCTTCAGACACGGGTCACGACGAGGCGTTCCCCATAGCGACCCCTAGAGGACGCAGTTCGAAGTTCCACGAAAGGGAACGTCTCGGGTTACTTATGTAACCATGGTTCCCTGAGGGGAACGAGACACTGCGTCCTCTAGTTTTTGTGCCATGCTGCGGACACAAGCTTCAGACGAAGAAGTGAATGATGTGCGCTACCGGCGCCTATTTTGTACTAGTCGCGGCGGTAGTGACGTCATAGCTGTCGCCGGCCAAACAAGTTGGTGTTTTTTCAATGTAGGCTTCAGACACGGGTCACGATGAGGCGTTCCCCATAGCGACCCCTAGAGGACGCAGTGTCTCATTCCCCTCAGGGAACCATGGTTACACAAGTAACCCGAGACGTTATTCAAAGATATTTAAGCCTTTTTTCTGTATATAATCTCATACTATGATGTACGCAAACCCATTAAAGTTATGTTTTCTGTTTTTTTGTCATTATGATTGTTCATTGTTAAAGATACAACCAATCATTCCCTGAGCTTGTATGTAATTATAAGGTCTGCAGTAATAATAATAATAAAAAGATAAGAGCGACAGGTGTACCAAAACCTCATAGCATCACTCGACTTGTCAATGCGACAACCCTACCTAATATGTTTTCCTCCGTGTTTGCAATGTCTGCACAAAGGAGAGGCTGATCAGCTATACTCAAAGATCTTGCCTTTGGAGAAGACTGTTGATTTTATACTGGTAAAATGTAAGTATTACTACTTAGAAATTAAGATTACCCCAGAATGCATTGTTAGCCCACCTCAACACATATGCACAATAATAATAATAAATGCTGACCAATAATTAATTATATTATATTAATATATAGTATTAAAATCTTTAATAATGAATAATATTAAAATCTTCTATGTTTTATTTTTTTCAGTAAAACAAGCAAAATGTAATTGGTTTTGTCATATGCCTTAGCTATGCATGGATACATACTAGACAAATTCAGCCAAGATGAATGCATCTCAATATTCAGTCAAGTAATGAATTAATGCACAAGTTAATGAAACAATTATATTTTATTTACTGAAAACAGGAAACATGAATAAATGAGTAAGAGAATAAATAAAAGTTACCATGATATTAAATAAATACAAGCCAACAACACATGGAACAACGCTTTATTCAAACATTGTTCTGACAATCATGTATTTACAGGCGGTGAACCCATATCCTATTGCCATCTCAACACAGCTGTGCCAATTCTGCAGCTGACCACCATGCCCACCTTCACCTGTTTTTGCTGGGGTCCGTGTAACAAGAGCACTGTAAGTCACTTTGCATGAAAGCATCTGCCAAATGCATAAATGTAAATGTTATTTTTGTAAATTCTTTTTTATGTCTTGGGCACAAACGCACAATAAAGCTGCTTATTTCTTAAAGTTTATTTCTTCAAGGTACTACTATAATATAAATGCTTACATACATTTCATACAATTTCTATTTGGGGGTTTAAAGGGTTAGTTCACCCAAACATATACATTCAGTCATCATTTACTCGCCTCCACACTGTTCAATCCTTGTGTCTGTTGTTTTTTGTTTTTTTTTCTGAACACATAAGGTGATTTTGGTCAAGTTTGTCCTGCTGGTTTCTGTTCATACAACATCAGTCAATGGAGCCTGACATTCAGAAGCTTCATGACATTATTTGATGATGCTTTTGAAGCTTCTGAAACTCGGGCTCCATTGACTGATGAAACCAGCAGAGAAAATTGGACCAAAATCACATCCTCAGTGTCTTTTAGTCTTTTTCTAGATGCTCTCACTAGCTCTTGGTAGGGCTGGGCTATTTTTCAGATTTTATCGATTAATTTGAATTTAATGTTTTGCCACGATTTAATGTTTTAGAAATCGAGGAATCGCGATTTTGAATAGAAATATCACCAAACATTAGAATTAGACACTTTGGCAATATGCCAATGATAAAAGTAAAGAGAAAAGAACGATCCAACTGCATGTCGGCGCACGTGATTAACCGCTCACGTGTGACGCGCTCTGTGAAGGACCATAAATATTGCGTTTTTTGTTTTTTTTTCTGAACACATAAGGTGATTTTGGTCAAGTTTGTCCTGCTGGTTTCTGTTCATACAACATCAGTCAATGGAGCCTGACATTCAGAAGCTTCATGACATTATTTGATGATGCTTTTGAAGCTTCTGAAACTCGGGCTCCATTGACTGATGAAACCAGCAGAGAAAATTGGACCAAAATCACATCCTCAGTGTCTTTTAGTCTTTTTCTAGATGCTCTCACTAGCTCTTGGTAGGGCTGGGCTATTTTTCAGATTTTATCGATTAATTTGAATTTAATGTTTTGCCACGATTTAATGTTTTAGAAATCGAGGAATCGCGATTTTGAATAGAAATATCACCAAACATTAGAATTAGACACTTTGGCAATATGCCAATGATAAAAGTAAAGAGAAAAGAACGATCCAACTGCATGTCGGCGCACGTGATTAATCGCTCATGTGTGACGCGCTTAGTGAAGGACCGTAAGTAGAATATATCACTAGGCGCCACACACAGAATGCACTTTTGTGTTGACAAAGATGCGACGCGGGCAGTGGAATAGGAAAAACATATAAGAAGATTGGAGTTAACTTCTTTTAAATTGAGCGCCGTGTTTTTAGACTGCCGTTTCATGCATGAGATACTGCAAGAGACGCAAGCGCAACAGTCAAACGCATCCATGTTTACACAGAAAAAACAATGGAAAAGCAGCGCGATCGAATAAAAACCTGTGAAGAATTACTAGCCTACCGTATGTCTCATATTTCATGTTTGCATCATGGTGACAGGCTGAAAGCTGCTGTTGTTTTTGACAGAACATTTATAGTTAATAATAGTCTGCTTGTGTTATACCTTCAGTCATTTTGAATTTGAATTACCTTCCCTGCTGAAAAAAAAAAACAATAGACACCATCACAACATTTGTAATGGTTTTACTGGTTATAATGGGACTTGTATTGGTTTTAATGGTAACTGTAATGGTGTCTGTGGGGTCTCGAATGGCAATTGGTCGCCTTCTATTGGTAGCTTGTTAAAACCACTAAATCCTAATGGAATATGTCCCAAAACACACTACAGAAAACAATTTTTTTAATGGTTAAAAGTTGATGGTTTGTAATGTTTGTAATGGTATTTGTAGTGGAAACCATTCGAATTTCTGTGATGGTTTCTATTGTTTTTTCAGCAGGGTTGACTTCTGATTTTTTAAAGCATTTTCCTCGAATTATTTCAGTAGACATTATTTAAATAGACATTTCGTCCCCTTGGAATTATAAGGTTCTATCTGCATTCCGAGTAGTTTTGAGATATTGAGCTTCAAAGTTATTGCATTCCATTTGACTGTGTAGATAGAACCTTTTTGTTTTTTAAATAAAAAGTCCCAAAATGTACACAACATTAAAAAATCTATCACATAATGTAAATAGGTTGTCACAGAATAAGAATATGTGAATAACTCAATTTTGACAAAAATGTCTGATAGAACCTTATAACTCCAAGGGGACGATTTAGTAATCGACTTTAAAGGGGTTCTATTGTGCTCTTTTACAATGTCTTGAATTTGTTTTGGGGGTGTACTAGAACATGCTCTCATGCTTGGTGGTTCGAAAAAAGCATAATTTCTTACATAATTTACATTATTACAACACCTTTCTCCCCAGTCTGGCACAAACAGATCAAGGTTTCCCCGGTAACGGGTGTACACAAAGCAGCGCTTCGCTCAAAAAAACACTGCTTTAGGGGCCGTTCACATGTCGTGCCTAAAAACGCGTGGAAAACGCTAGGCGCGCCGCTTTCTGCTTTTTCCCAAAGCGTTCGGGCGCTTGCGCTCCGGAGGCGTCTGCCGTTGCTAAGCAACCAAGACCTGCACTCTCCACGAAGACGCGGAAGTTTCAGCAAAGGATAAACGGATTTGCAGCACTAAAAATCGCTTGCAGTAGCTTTGCTACTAAATTTATTTAAAAATGGCTATCCCTGTACAGCTATGATCAGCTGTTCCTTCATCTTGGCTGAACTTTCAATGTTGTTACGGGAAAGGATGAAGCTGATTGGTTGGTTCTTGTTACATGACCCGCGGTGCGCTTGCGGCATTCTGAAAAGTTGAAATGTTTTTATCTCGATTCAGTGCGGACGCGCCTGGAAAAAATTAGCGCGTGGCGACCGTGTCGCTTCCATTATGAGTGCGCCTGCCGCGCGTCTACATTTGAAATAACGAACTTGAGCGCGCAAAAAAACGCGAAATGTGAACGGCCCCTTATCAGACATTACATGCAAGATTAAATGAAAATGACATCCCATTTTCTGAAGACAGTCGGTTTCACAGAAATACAGTGATATAAAAACACCCTCACTCAATGTATGGGAGACACTGTAGTCTCATAATTGAAGTGTAAATTCTGCAGATTACATCATTGAACCATTAGAATTAAGGTAGGCGGGAATTATTTTAATGATATTCTAATGGGCCGCTTTGTGATATCACAAAACCTGGAAAACAAACGCTGTAGTCCAAACGAGCCGTTCATTGTAGTTCTTGAAAATGTTTTTTTTTTAAACGAAATATCTCCCTTTGGAGTGGACTTTGAGATTTGTAAGTCTGAAGATTTTTTAATGCCCAAACATACACACACTACACACTGACTAAAATTCAAAAAGTGAAAAAGCATAATAGGACCCCTTTAAAAAGTATATGATTTATGTAAATCTACTTTACTACACCATGTGATTCTATTGCTCCTTTTAAAATGAAACAACCAAAGATAAAATCTTATTACTGGTTGGATGACAACGCTCGCTATCTTAGACAGGCGTGCCGTAAAGCAGAGAGGAGATGGAAGCATGATCGTCTGACTGTGTCTCTTGAGATTTTTAAAGAGTGTCTGGTTAATTTTCAGAGCGCTGCTAAGTCAGCTAGATCAAAATATTTTTCAGAACTGATTACCGCACACTGTCATAGACCTAGGGTTTTATTCTCCACAATAAATTCAGTAATTAATCCGAATTCCCAGTTTTCTAGGGAGCCGTCAGTAGAGCTCTGTGAGAAATTTTTGACATTTTTTGTTGACAAAGCAAGTGCCATTCGCTTATCTTTTACTTCACATCTCTCAGACCTGTCTTTGAACTCGCCTGCTAGTCCATTTTCATTTAGTCATTTTCAACATGTCTCTTTAATGGAACTTTCCGATCTCGTTAACAAAATGAAGTCTACTAACTCCTCACTGGATGTTGTTCCTTCTGAGATCATAAAAGCAGCTTTTCCAGTAATTGGCCCCAGTGTCCAAGTGTTGATTAACTCATCTTTGGACACTGGTGTGGTTCCGAAATTTACTTACTTTGGAGACATACGTGTGCTTACTGGAGCTCCACTCTTCGCTATACATAATAAAACGTGTTTTAACTGTCTAGCGTCTTTACATCTTAAGCAAATCAACCGTTTACTATACAGTAGCTCAACAAATATGATTATAACACAGGGAACCGTGTTTTTGGTTTGTAATACTCACATTTGTTCGCTGTCGGTGTTTAACAGTTCTGTCTAATACAGACAGAAATCTGTCTCATAATCAGATAGAACTGTTAAACAAAGGAATTAAAATGTATACAAAAAAGTATTACAATGATTGCTTTTATATTCTTAGTAATAGAAAGGCAAATATTATAATACTTTCTCGTTTGCCGTCAGCATTCAGCAAATACACACTTATATAATTTATAATTTATTATTCACTTTATCCATTTGCCCATTACCATATTCGTGTCATTTTCACTGAGTGCTGCTTGTAAAATGAGTGTTATCTTGGCTTTATTTATATGAAAATATTAAAAATATGATTCCCAATACACACAAACTTCCCAGATTACTGACTGCCCTGTTGATTACAGTGTTTACTTCATTTTTAATTATATTTTTCATAAATATTTATTTATTTGTGAAAAATACTTTGTCATCTAAAGTATGTTTATTTTACACATTTATTTAATAAATTTTTACACATTTATTTAATACATTTTTACACATTTATTGAATCCATGCATTTTTAAATCCATTTTCAAATTATTTCAAATTTCTTAAATATTAATGAAAATAAATAAAATTATATTGGGTTTATATTGGCCATCGGCCACCCTGCTTTCCAAGATATCAGCATCGGCTGTCAAAAAAACAATATCGGTTGACCACTAGCCACAACTGGGAGCCAGTGTGGCTAGTTTATGAAGCCTTTTCACTACAAGCATAATTGTGGTCTTATTTGAAATAAGACACTTGTGAGTTTGGTTTCCTCTAATCAGAATTAATTACTGTCAAAGAAAATGGTTGCAAAGGCCTTTAGATTATCACATTATTACATTTCTATAATTCAGATTCGTTAAAGGATTGTTAGGCTGCATTAATTAGGTCAACCGGAACCAGGAACACTTCCCATAACACCCGATGTACTTGTTACATCATACGAAGAATGGCATCTATGCTAATATTAGTCTGTTTCATTCTTATTCCTAGGTCACCCAGGTCCAGACCGTATTCAGACCAGTTGGTGGATCAGCACCTAGAGATGATCACAAATGTCAGTGGAGACCATGACAACTAGATGAGCCTCGACTAGAGACAGATCCCCTGAAAAAGACCTCATAAACTAGATGGCTATCGACATAAATCCTCAGCAAAAAATACGAGAATAAGATGAGTCCTCTGCACAGACTCTGTGACCACCTTCGCCTTTTTCACCATGTGATGTATTCATTCTTCAAGCAGAAGGAACTGGATGGATGTTCTGAGTGATGTCAATCCACAGTCTGACCTGTGTTGCAGTCTGGAATTAAACCACACTATGTTGGTTTCTTCTGGCCAGAGGAGAGCTGGTCCCCCGACTGAGCATGGTTTCTCCCAAAGTTGTTTTTCTCCATTTATGTCATCAATGTAGTTTGGGTTCCTTGCCACTGCCTTTTGGCTTGCTTAGTTGGGGACACTAATGTGGCAAATTTCATAAATTTGGCAATAATGTCGACTTCATTCCACAAACGCTATTTGAGGAGAACTGAACTGAGCTGGATGATGACATCACTGAATCAATCAAAAAATCCTCTTTTTACAGCTGCTCTACAACAGAATTGAATTTTGTTTGCATTATTGACACATTATTTTCCTGTTTAACACTGTAAAGCTGCTTTGACATATTATGTATTGTATAAAGTGCTATATAAATAAAGGTGACTTAAAGGTGGATGCTTGTTCTGACATACTAAGCTTGTATTCCCATTATAAATAACAAAAACATTGTATGCAATTCATAAAATAAGTAAAAAAAAAATTTTAAAAAGATTTTTCGTAACTTTACAGATGTATCGGTTTCATTGTATTTTCCACTGTCCAACTATCCAAATACTATAAATGTACACATTTTTTTTATTTTGTGTACTTATTGCATTTTAATGTTAGATATTGTTATTTTAGTTATTGTACATGACCAATTTTGTAGATAGACAGAGCAGCTTCATACAGTAACTAATAAAAATATAAACTAATAAAAGTTCTAAATTTACAGATAACCCTAAAATGTAGTTGTCGTCAATGTTTCTCTGTTTAATAGACAATTATTAACAGTAATTAATTGTGATGGTAAAATGTGTAATTTTGTGAAACTTTAATTTACTGTAATTTTACATATTCTGTCTGTAAACTTTGCTGCTAGACAGAACTAGCACTGGAGGTATGAACCATTCCTATGCTATCAGAGACACAGAGAGAGAGAAATAGATAGATAGAGACAGACAGAGAGAGAGAGAGAGTGATCTCAGCTGTATTGGGCAGCATGGAAACTTTGAAATTTTTATCAAAATGTTTGTCATTTGTTTGCTTGGTCTATGTGTTTGGATCTGTAATGTGGTCGACAAACAGGACAATTACTTAAGTAGTAGTCTGCCAACCAATCAGAATCAAGTATTCAACAACCCTCTGGTATAAAAGGTCATTTTTTTGCCTGGTCTTCATTATCATTTTGTCAATTAAAAAAAAAAACTCAACAAATATTTAAAGCGTATTATTTAGAAACAGGCTCAGGTATTGTGAAATCTAATTTTTAGAAAGAAAGCATATATGTATATATGTGTGACATTTTGAAACAGTAGTCCAGCTTAACAGACACAACTGCGCTATGCAGTGCAGTAAAGCAGGATTTTAAAGGCAGAAAATAAATTGTATCAAGCTTTCATTTATTACCAGTCTCTTCATGCTAGGCATCATGTCAAATTGCCTGCCAATTATGCTCCCTATCGTGTTGTTCTGAATGCAAGTTCCAGGTTGGATAACATTGAAGTGAGCCTTCACTTTTTTTATGTCCCCTGGCAAAAAGAAAAATTTTGAAATTCAGCATTTAGACAGTGAAGTCATGCTGCCAGTAATGGTTAAACTGATAATCATGATTACTGTGTTCAAAACTATATTCACAATTATTGATCACGATTGTTATTTGAGATATTTTTTTACAATTGTTATTTTTTTTACAATATCACAAACGTGTTTTAATTAAATTAAACTTAAAATATTTTTTTTAATGGAAATTTCACAGTTATTTTGTTTTCAAAGAGGATAAATGAAATAGTTGTACAGCGTAAGCGATGCATGAAGACTCTTGCTTTAATAAAGGCTACTCAACCAACTTGAACATTTGCTGTACAACTAGCATGGAAATCATGTTAGCTAAAATTTTGAGTTTGTTAGTGATTTAAAATTCCATGGTGGGCATGACTGCAGTTGTGGGTAATTTTTCTAGCGGAAAATGAGCTGGACAATTTAGAAATTAACACAAGAGTACCCTCACCAGTCAATGAAATAAAGAAAGATCACAGCATTTCACATACACTTCGACATGTAGGCTTATTTTAAAATAGACTAATATGTATGTGGTCTAATTTCTTTAATGTTGTCTATAAACTATATTTATTTTTTACTTGTACATGTTAAAGAAATAAAATAATAATAAAAATAAAACTGTAATCCTAAACTGTATAGCCACTAGATGTCTGCCTAGCCTTTTATATAAATATATACAGGCTGTAATATCTAGATGGTAAAACAAGACACGATTTTTAATAGATTCAAATAGTTTTTACTATAGCTTTTATTAGTTTTAATTTGAAAATCATAGTTAAATAAAAGCACTTTGATATTGCTTTTTTTTTTTTACTTTATTTACATATGTGACTTAAAGAAATCCAAAATGAATCTGATTACATTACTTTCAAATTGTGGTACTTGGATTACGTTACTGAATACTTTTTTTAATGAAGTCATTTGTAACTGTAACGGAATACATTTTAAAAATAACCCTCCCAACCCTGACGATGACATCACTGAATCAATGATGAGCTGACTTTAAAGCTGCAGTCCGTAACTTTTTTTGGTTTAAAAGGATCCAAAATCAATATTTGAACAAGTACTTAACCAGCCAGTGTTCGAAACTATCGCCTTACTTTAGCCCGATTCACAACGGTTAGCTTATAATAATGTTTTCTAGTTTGAGTGGTACGGGTAGGTTTTGCCGGGAAATTCAAGCATGCTGCTGCGTCATTACGTCACGTCTGTAAACATAAAGAAGTTGTCCCGGCTATTAGGCTATCGCATGTGAGGATCCTGCAGGTGGCCGATAGTTTATAGCCTTTTCTCACAGCAGCCAGAATAATTAAATGTAT
>NW_015667295.1:13893-16501 GCF_001515625.1 Sinocyclocheilus rhinocerous
GCTTTTTGGGTTAAAAGAATTTCTTAATATGAAATTCGAAGAGTATGACAATTAGATTAGACTGTGTATTAGCGTGTAGATTTCAATTTCTGCACACTATACTCATAGTCACCAATGCTGATGTTGTTAACATTAATCATTTGAGAATAAAGTATAACAATAATAATTTGAACGGTTTGATGTGATATGATCTAACAGGGTTTCTCAACCTTTTGCCTACTGTGACCCACTTTTTTTTTGTATGCCAGTCATATGACCCACTAAGGCTGGAAATAAATAAATAACTGAAATGCCTCTTTAGACCTAGGCTACACCGTATATGCTTATTATAATTAATTTCACAAAAACACACAAACACTTTCAATAATTAGGCAGACTATGAGGCAAACTGATTTATTTATTTTTACTCACGTTAATTAAACATTTGAGACTGCCGCTCTGAAATGATGATATCCAGACGCGGTGGAATTGGGGAAAGGGCCACTCGTAGTGTCGCACACAAACTAGCTGTTGTCAGCCTATTCCTGCTTTTTGTTTTCGTTGCAGTCACTGTTGAAAATCCCGACTCGCAAAGATAGGTAGTGCTAAATGGTAAGAGAAACTTCGTTGCACGATCTGCGAGTTCTGGATATTCGTGTCTGGTTTGAATCCAGAAGGAGCTCAGGTCTGTCTTGCGAAAAGCAAGCTGCAGGCTGCCGTCAGATGCAAGTTCCACTAACTGTGTTTGCAAATTAATGGGGAGTACAACATCCACATCACTTGGGTCTACTGAAAAAGGATCGCGAATCCACGCATTCCCAACTCTTCGGTCGTTGGGAAAATAATCCGAGAATTTCTGTGTTAATCTGGTCAGGTGGTCCCGGACAATTCTCTGTATGTCGGTGCTGATGTGAGGGAATTCCTGCAGAACATCAGTAAGGTTAGGACACATGTCAAAAATGTTCTCCTGCACTCTCTTCTCCTACAATACCAACTTCCGTTTGAACACTTCAATTTTGTCAGCCATCAAGAAAACACCGTTGTTTCTCCCCTGAAAGGATAGGTTTAGCTGGTTTAGCTGGTCAAAGATATCTGACATATATGCCAGTTTCACAAGAAATTCAGCCTCTCTATAATGCTTTGCCAGCGGAGACCTTTTCTCCTCCAGAAATGTGTGCACCTGCTTGCGCATTTTGAAAAGACGATTAAGAACGTTTCCCCGTGACAGCCACCTAATTTCATTATGATATAACAACTGGCGGTGGTCTGATTCCAGCTGGTCGCACAAAATTGAAAACAAGCGGGAACTGAGAGCACTGTTCTTCACTAGATTAATTGTTTTGACAGCAATGTCCATCACCTCATTTAAGGGCACTGACATTTCTTTGGCTGCGAGGCTTTCACGGTGTAAAAAGCAGTGAACCCATGTCGCCTCAGGTGCTCTGTCCAAAATTTTCCTCACAACCCCACTATGTTTGCCAGTCATTGAGGCCGCGCCATCCGTGCAAATGCCTACGCAATTCTTCCAATCCAGCCCATTCTGTGCGAAATAGCCATCGAGGCAACGGAAACACTCATCTCCTGTCGTCCGTGTTGGGAGCTCATTACACATCAGTAGATCCTCATGTGTTGCACCTTCCCAGTTGTATCGTACAAATGCAAGCAACAATGCCATCTTTGAAATATCTGTTGATTCGTCGATTTGAATGGCAAACAAGGGGCTTGCTCGCACTCGATCCAAAAGTTGCGTTTCAATATCATCGCTCATGTCTATAATCCGCCTGGAGACAGTGTCGTTGGAGAGTGGGATTTCTTTTATTTTGTTAGCAGCACTTTCCCCTAGTACCTCACGGCACATGTCAACTGCACATGGGATAACTAGCTCTTCACCGATATTAAACAATTTCTTAGCACGGGCAATGTAGCCAGCTGCCAGATAACTTGCCTTTAGGGTGCTTTTTGAAGCTGTCGTGAGCGACACAATACTACTTTGCTGTCTTTTAAGTAGGTCTCGCTTTCGTACAAAGTAATCCACAGGTTTACCCACACATGTTGGATGTTTAGTCTGTAGGTGACGTTCAAGTTTGGATGGCTTCATGGACTCCTTTGCTAAGACCTCACCACACTCAACACACTGTGGTTTTTCGTCTGACGCAGTGAATCCATATTTAATATAGTCTGGGTTGTACTTGCGTTGTTTACATTTTGCTGCCTTTGAAGTGGAAGGAGTTTCTGAATCTTCTGCTTTTTTTCTTTTAAAAAACGGATGCATTTTGTCAAGCTAACAGGCCGTGGCTGTGTATAGTAGGTCTGGCATAGAAATGCATTGCAATGTCCTGCGCCGTCGTTACCAAGCAACGGGGTAAACAGCTGCTAGCATGTGTAACATTACGTAAAGAGAGTAGGACCTTGTCCAATAAGTGACGTTCGCGGCAGCGATAAATTATTGTGATAGGATAGTTTAGAAACAGCGTTAGAAATTACGGCAATAATGATTCAACATGCGACATTCGAAAATACGATTCGTTGGAGGTCACTGTTTCAATGAGCCTTTTGTGAAGCGCACTTACTGTGCCGGTGTAACACCGAGAACACAGAGAAAGTCTCGCGACCCCCTACGGAATGATCC
>NW_015667295.1:17197-23571 GCF_001515625.1 Sinocyclocheilus rhinocerous
ATAGGATAGTTTAGAAAGAGCGTTAGAAGTTACGGCAATAATGATTCAACATGCGACATTCGAAAATACGATTCGTTGGAGGTCACTGTTTCAATGAGCCTTTTGTGAAGCGCACTTACTGTGCCGGTGTAACATCGAGAACACAGAGAAAGTCTCGCGACCCCCAACGGAATGATCCACTGGTTGAGAAACACTGAGCTAACCGATCTTTAGATTTAATCACCATTGGTAGCGAGATTTATTGTAAACCGTGCCGGCGCACAACCCACACAAGCTAGATAATTCCACACACAGCTGCAATTCCAGGTTTTCAAACAGAGATGGCGACAAAGAGGCAAAACTTACGGACTGCAGCTTTAACTTAAATTGTGTGTTACTGTTGTCCTTTTGTATTACTACACACTATATTTTCTATTTAACACTGTAAAGCTGCGTTGACACAATCTGTATTGTTAAAAGCGATATATAAATAAAGGTGACTTGACTTGACTTGACTTTGACTCAGACCCCTTCATTTTTCTTTTCACCTCCTCTTAATCTTTGTCTCCCACCACTGGGATGAAAACAGACAATAAAACTAAGGAAACACAGGGCTTAAATATACAGGGAGTGTAACACCCCCCCACCCCCATATTAGTTTACAAATAAGAAATGTGTTTATTAGATATGTTAGCTTAAGGCAACTATACGGAGGCCCTAGCAAAGTCAACAAAATTGAGAATAGAATATATTAAAATCAATAAATAAGACATTCCTGTCATAAAAAAATAATAAGGTGATGGAGACAGTGTTACCATGACAACACTGCACTAAGTTAAAATAAAGAGGAGATGACACCGTCCTTCATTGTTCTTCTCACAAAGTACTGTATGTTTGACCACATTAGGAGACACAATTGCCCCGCTCCCTCCAACGTTTCTACATCAAGGCTCTGCTCATTAGAGCACCCTAATTCTGGAATTTACCCTAATTTATTATTATTATTTAACCTTGATGAAAACATAGGCTTCGTTATTGATGCTATACATGTTCATTTGGGAATAAGGGTTGGCTCATTGCTTATCCACAACATGCACTTTATATCCTATTTGGTAGGATTTGGTCAGTATTGTTTTTCACTCACTTGTTACCTTATCAAATAATTGTTAATTTTGCACATTGAATAAAGTACATGCACATTGTCAAATGCCCAGTTACTAGAAATTGCATTTTACACATGACATTGAATGCACCAAACTGAAAAGTTACATAAGAACTTATGATTTCATCCAATAGCTCTCCACCCAAATGTTTGACCCCCTAAACCAATCTAGAAATGTCTGTCCAAAGTAAAGCAGAAGTAATAACAACAGAAGACACAAGATCTTTCTTTTCTAGACAAAAGATACTGAGGATATGAGGAGGAGGATAACGTGCTAAATTCACATCAGCTCATTTAACACTCGCTGTGTGCCGTTTTCACAGCATCTCTCCCTTATGTGCTTCTCACACAAACACACACTCACACTAACATTCTGCTCTTGCACAAGCTGAACCATCTCTCACTTGCCACCCACTCTATTACTGAGCTGTGCAGGCATGAATACACACAAACACTCCATATATACACAAACCCCTGGCACACACAAGTATCTCAATACTCAAAGGCAAAGACTTGCACCCTACACACCATTTGCACAAAGTGTGTAACATACACATGCAAGTAAAATGTGTACACACACACACACACACACACACACTAAAGAATACATTTGTACTTGAAAGTACACATCCCAATACATCATATTACACACACACAGCATGTTGTAACACACGCCAACTAAACAAACTGCTTTATATCAATATAAATTAACAGCATTTGAGCCATTTTAATGCACAATTTCATTAAACCAAACTATTAAACTATGTAAACACACACTATCGTGTCACCCCCCCACTCTCTCTCTCTGTCTCTCTCTCTCTCTTTCTCACACACACACACACACACACACACATATTCTCCATTAAAAGCATTTATAACTGCGCAATATGCTCTGCAAACACGCCCGAAATAAGTAAATCACAGAAATCTGCAGAATTTATTATAACAACCAGCTGCATTTCACACTCAAACATATAAAATAAATACCTGTTTTTAATCCATCACATATATTGCATTACATACATATATAAAATTTATTATTTTAATACTCCTTTCATTACATATACGTTAATCCCTTTTCATACATGCATACTATTATAGGCTTATAAACACTGTTTTTGTAATGTATCATCAGGTACTGTATATAGGTTTTTATACTTACCTTGATTTTTTTTCTCCCTTTTTCTTGCTTGTTGGTGTTTTCCCGTCTTTATGTTGTTGAATTGGTGGTAGCTGGTTGCAGTATGTTTTTGTCTCAGAAAGGGAATGTGCCTGTGGTTCTGTGTATGTTTTACCTTCTTGTGTTCTTTTCTGTCATTACGTTTGTGTAGAATTCAGCATTAGGCAGGTTGTGCTTTCATTTTCCTCTTTGAGAGCGCAGTCAGTGCACTGCCCTCCCTCCCAATAGCTCATAGGAGTGAGTCATCAGCCCTCAGCCTATTAGACGCAGAGAATCTGAATCTAATTACAATCACAAGGAGGCTTGCTGAGCAATAGAAGTGGGCCGGGCCGACTATAAAAGCTTTGAAAGCAAACAGGATGTGCAGTTAATAATAATAATAATGATAACAACAAAAGAAAAGAAAGGAGGGATAAATTCGAATATAGCATGCAATATCCGTTGAAGTGGACTTATAAGTGGACAATAATCGCTCATTTGCAAGGTCATCAAAGAAAGGTAACGAAGAAAAGAAAATATACAAAACACACATTATGTTTTTAATAAATACAATCAATATATGTTTAATATGTTTATAAATACTTACTATTGCATCTATTAATTAACAAATTTGAATCTGTACTGTAACTGTCATGCAACATGAATGCACGTTAACATTTTAGATTAGGGAAAATATATTAATCATTAACTAAGTGTTTTCCCTCAATAAACTCATAATTGCTTATTGATAGTAAGTAAGGTAGTTGTTGTAGTAGTTATGTTTATATATGGGGTAGGATTAAGGGATCTAGAATAAGGCGTTAATATGTGCTATTATAAGTACTAAACATTTTTGCAGATAATACTAACTTTCCTGTGGTAAATAAAATAAAATAAAAAATGAGGGAGTCTCATGTGGTTCTCGCCCCTTTTACTTTGCCATACCTATTCATACAACAGAATGTGCTAATGTATTATTCCCAGGGGCGTGTTTAGACTTTTCAAGGCCCTAAACAAGTGGTCCCTGGGGTCCCCATCGGCAGAAATCGTGTTCCGCAGAGGCCCCCCTGGACCATGTGATTTGCCTGGTGCCTAAACACACTACTGAACATTAATTACCGTAAGCATTCATAAATACTATAGTTTGTATTATAAATGTATGAATACATGTGTGAACTCCACACATCGACTCTAATCTTAGACTCAGAATGTGGTTTCTGTGATAGACCAGTATTTAGTGTTGATTACGATTACTTGTGTTCATTCGAGTGGTGTCTCTAGCAAAAAAATTTGTTTCCTCGTTCTTCTAAAGTCAAGTCTCTCTGTTCAGGAAATTTTGTGATAAATTTTATATTATTTTATGTAGTTTAAGGATATCTACAGTACCTGTCAGAGTTAACCTTCCTAATTAAGTGTTCCCTTTCAGTCGGTCACTCCCGACGTCACGTCGGATGACCAACGAATTGGGATCTCGCTTAGAGAGACCAATCTACTTCGAGTGTAAACTAAACGAGCCAATGCACATTGGCATGCGATTATTGCATCCAGCTGCCACTGATCACAGCGTGAGTATAAGTAGGCAGCAGATGCAGCGCATATTCAGCTTTTCGCTTCGGAGCCGAGCGATCACATCGTTCTGCTCCTGACTACTCTACTGAGATCTAGATCTAGATTTCATTGTACCCAAGAAAGGCGGTGGGTTACAACCAATCTTGGACCTGCGTGTCTTGAACCGGGTCCTTCACTGGTTACCGTTCAAGATGTTGACGCAGGAACGTATCTTCGGGTGCATCCGTCCCTGAGATAGGTTTGCAGCGATCGACCTGAAGGACGAGTACTTCGTGTGTCGACCCTTCCGCAGCACAGACCATTGCTGCGGTTCGCGTCCGAAGGACGAGCATATCAGTATGAGGTCCTGCCCTCCGGGCTGTCCCTGTCGCCCCGGGTCTTCACGTAAGTTGCGGAGGCATCCCTTGTTCCCCTGAGAGAACAGGGCATTCGCATTCTCAACTACCTCGATGACTGGCTCATATTAGCTCAGTCTCAGGATCAGTTGTGCGAACACAGGGACTTGGTGCTCTCGCACCTCAGCCAGTTGGGCCTTCGGGTCAACTGGGTAAAGAGCAAACTCTCCCAGACGCAGAGAATCTCTTTTCTCGGTATGGAGTTGGACTCGGTCGAACAGCTCGTCCAGCTGATTTGGAGACGTTTCGGAGCCACTCAAGTATGTAGCCTTCGCAAGTATGCATTTCCCAAAAACCAGTGAGCCTTCTTGCACAGACACTGTGCAAGGTCAGGGAGGACGAGGAGCAGGTCCCCTTTGGGGTCGACAGACGCGAATACGCGTTTTGTGGCATCTTCTCCTGATAACAGCGAAAAGAACTTAAATTGCACTTTCAGTTTTGATCTTACAGATAAGAGCAATATATCAATCGAATCTGTAAATTGTCTGCTTTTATTTTTATACACACATAATAACAACAAAACTTTGTGCATTTATAAAATAAAGAAAACAAACAGGGTGCGCTGTCTGCCGCCTTGGTCTGCGTGATCTTCATTTAGAAACGCGTCATTAAAATGAACTGTAACTCAGCAAATACTCAACAAAGAGACATGAGAGAAGAAGCTTTGGATTACCTCAGGAAAAAACAATGCAGCGGCTTGATCCAGCAGTGATCATAAACATGAGTAAGTCTTGTTTTATTAACCTACTTGTATTAGTTTTCACATAACTTGTACACATTTTACTAGTTAGACTTTTTCCAAACTATAATTCTTGAATAAATGTATAATCAAGTGAAACATGAAGTTTTATTCACAGCATCTAAATGTCTCACGATGCCAGGATGTTTTTTTTTATGTTCTATAACATAGACAGACATACGATATAAAAGTAATATGAGTTATACTGTTACTAGCCTAATGTCAGTAAGAATGATTAGTCAAACTTTACTGTGATAGGATATTCTCTGTTCACGAATATAGCCATATATGTTTATAACTATAGTTTTTGGATTGTATAGGCCTACATACAAAGCATGTTTGTGTTTATGAATGTAACTAAGCTTCTGTTCATGAATATCTGCTCTGGTGTAAATATTTTGAATGTGTTATACCCGTGTCTTATGGAGTAATGACGCTGAAATGTTTGAAACTGTTTAAATTTTCGTTTTGAGTTCACTGGAAAATCCTACTGAGTAAGTGCACAGTATAGTAATTGTCATTTTATTACTCCTAGAATATGTGGTAATATTATTTGTGGTTGATAGTGTTAAAATGTAAGAATTGGCATTCTGTTTTCTCATGAAGTATGGATACTATACTAAGGTACTGTGGGGAATACACCACTCTCATAGGAAGGGGACACTCGTTCAGTTTTCAACTCAGTTCAGAATCTTTGAGTAAGTGTGCATTCACTATTTTACAGATGTTACTTTCATTTGATTTATTTACTGCATGGTAAAATATGTTTGCTATGTGGTAATTGTGTTCTTTGTTTCGATAAATTAGTACTAGTATCAGTGAACATCACAATAATGTTAATAATGTAGTTTGTGTAAACAGCATGCTTGCTTTTTTATTTCAGATATGAGAATAACAGTGCAAAAGAACCTGTTGCAAAGAGAGCCAAAGCAAAGCAGCCCACTTGGTCATGGAAATGGGGATTCCTGCCTGCACAAGAACCTGGACCACAGCTAAGACCATGTGAAGCACACACTGAGCTTCCGTAATGTCCCTGTTCCAAGTAGAACGGGTACGTTTTCCCAGTGTTATCCAGTCTTACTGATTGGGTAGTGCCATAGCAGCAGTAGCTGGTCCCCTTTGTGCAAGCCCTGGCCTACGCCAAAAAGTAGGGGCGCAGGTGGCTTCCACAGGACACTGGAAGGGGCAGTACCTGTGGCCCTTTGTTAGGGATCCCAATTCGTCGGTCATCCGCCATGACGTCGGGAGTGACCGACTGAAAGGGAACGTCTCGGTTACGTATGGTAACCCTCGTTCCCCGAAGGAGGGAACGGAGACATCACGTCCCGTCGCCACAGCTCCTGTACCACCGCTGAGCGGCCGGGGCGCCGG
>NW_015667295.1:24378-37700 GCF_001515625.1 Sinocyclocheilus rhinocerous
GCAGCTAGATGCAATAATCACATGCCAATGTGCATTGGCTCGTTTAGTTTACACTCGAAGTAGATTGGTCTCTCTAAGCGAGATCCCAATTCGTCGGTCATCCGACGTGATGTCTCCGTTCCCTCCTTCAGGGAACGAGGGTTACCATACGTAACCGAGACGTTTTGGATCTTACCTTGTTGATCTCCTATGTATTCCAGAGAATGGAAAAGACTATTTTGATATATTTCTTTGTTGATTACCTGATTGTGATATACTTACCTGTGAAAGGTTAAAAAAAAAAAAAACTCAGATTTTGCGCATTGCATTTCACCCATCCAAGTGCACACACACACACACATCTGCTGATGCTTCTGCTGTTGAAACACTATCTTACCTGCATGCTCACCTTTGCATCCTTACCTTAGTCTCTGTATTAATAAATTCCTTCATATGGGTTCAGTCAATGCTCCTGTGGTGGTGTGTTTGTTTTGATTTCTGTTTCGTGTTCCCCTGTCTTGTACTTTGGTCTTCTATTTTGAAGTGAAACATCCTCGTGTCCTTTTGTTTACTTGTTAAACTTGTTAGTTTCCTTAGTCACCAATCTCCTTCACCTGTCCCTTGTTTCTGCCCTTGTTATCTTGTGTATTTCAACCCCAATGTGTTCCCCTGTTCTTGGTCAGGTTCTGGCAATTTAGTCACAGAGGAAATATGACAATGTTTTGATTTTATACAACAGTTTAATAAACAATAAAATTAATATTAAGTGACTTACATTTTAGACACAATATTCAGGGGTTCACATAAGTTTTTCAGTCTGGTTCTTATGAGAGCAACAGGAGATTTGGTTTTGAACTCACACTGCACATAGTGTGACACATTTAATATATGAAAAAATAAAAATGAATAATAGTGATAATAGTATTAATGCACAATTTATTTTGTATTTTAATAAATACAAGATATATATTTTAAATACAAAATATTATATTTTGAAATTAAAATTAAAATCTTCATTATTTTCAGACTTGCAGTTTTTTTTCCACTGCTTACATACATTTTCAAAACTTTGCCTCTTTTTTTCAAAACTTTGCACACACAAAATGCAAAATGCCTCCCATCTCTTGCAAAAGGAAGCACTGCATTCGAAATATCACAAACACATCTCAAAGGCAAACATTTCCAAACAACTTTGCCATAATATTAATTACATAGAGAATTGTGTGTTGTGTTTTGCAAAAAGTGTTTAATGAAATTGAAAACTGAGTCAAAGGCTGAGAATTAGTGTATGGTTGTGCAGATTTGGTGTGTGCTTCTAGTGTTTGAGTGTCAGCTTTCAGAAATTGTGTGACAAGTAAAGATATTGTAAGCAGTTGATAAAAACTGTAAGATAAGCAAGCTTTTCTTTATGCACTGCTGGTTTTAGCGCTGCCAAGTGAAGAGCGTAAGTGAAGCGTGTCAGTGAATGAAATGTCAGGTTTACATTTTTCTGTGAAACTGGCATCGCATAGGCTAGATTTAAGCTTTTAGTTTTAATGGAAATATTAAACAATATTAAAGTTAGTCGATCTAAAACAGTGATTGTGCATTAACAGCTGTCAAGCATGTTGGTCAGCAAATGAGTGGTCTGAACTTATTTAACCAGTACATTTTTTATTTTGGTGGCGAATGCACATCTGCACACCTTTGTTTTAACAAAATTAGTTCCAGACATAGCCAAAGTAGAACCACTGAGTGTTTCATTCGAACAGTGGTATTTCTTTCCTGAATGAATCAGCATGCTTAAACAATCACTCTCTTTGTTCCTGAGTGAATTAGCTGGATTGAACAAATAGATTGAATTAATTTACAATAAATCACTCATTAAGACACCTTATGCCAGTTTTAGGGCAGGTTTAAATGACAATTTGACTGCATAGACACACGCAGGTTGAGGATCCAAACACAGTATTAATTAAAGTGGTGTCTCCCTTGGTTCTGCTATTAGTCTTGAGTTTATCTGTATAGTCTCATATAAGCTGTTTAGTTCTGTTGTTTTCTCCTCTGTTTCCCTAGTCTTCTGTTTGTGAATTGAAATGTTTCTACTTTACATGTGACTATATATATATATATACTGTATATCAGTAGCGAACCGTGACTTTTGAACCTTAGCCCTCTCCCCTTACCCTAGTGTGTGTGTGTGTGTGTGGGGGGCAGACTACCAGCCTAGCTTACAGAATCTAATTCTAAAATTCATCTTTGACAATTCCACCTTTGAAACAAGAGGCTATTCCAGCCTTAATGCGGTCACATACCGGACGAGAAGCACAGTGCTGCGCCACAACATGTCTTTAATGTTCGAAAACAAAGTTTTCTACATGCGCACTAGCGGAACCACTGGCCTCCGTGCTTTAACTACAATAGACCGCACGTGCTCATTCTCTTTGCTCTGTTGTTTTTTTTAATTACCGAACTTCAAATTCATTGACCCCACTTGCTCATTCTTGAAGTGAATGTTTGACTGTTTGGAGAATAGATTAAAGGTTTTAGACTGCCATCTTGAACTGAACGCAACGCGTCTGGTGTGCGATAAGTTGCCCAAGAGTCACGCATTGCACGGCGGTGGCGCTGCGCTTCTTGTCTGGTGTGCGACCGCCTTTCAGAAATGCAACAAGAAAACAGCGCAGCGAGAGTGACTGATATCCCATGGGACCCATGGTGGAGAAGGCAGACTAGGGAGCCATGGCGGAGCAGGCAGCTCGGGAAGCCAGGGTGGAGCAGGCAGCTCGGCGAGCCAGGGCAGATCAGGCAGACTAGGAAGCCATGGCGGAGCAGGCAGCTCGGGGAGCCATGGCGAAGCAGGCAGTTCAGTGGGCTATGGCGGAGCAGGCAGACTAGGGAGCCATGGCGGAGCAGGCAGTTCAGTGGGCCATGGCAGAGCGGGCCATCCAGGGAGGCATGGCAGAGCAGGCAGTTCAGGGGGCCATGGCGGAGCGTTGTTGGCGGAGGTGTAGGAACAACGGCCCTCCCTGGGCTTGACTCGGGATTTGAGACCATCTGTGGGCCAGACGTAGGAGCAGTGGCCCTCCCTGGGCTTGTCTCGAAAAATGTGGCCCTCCCTGGGCCAGACGTGGGAACAGCGGCCCTCTCTGGGCCGGATTTGGGAACAGGGGCCCTCTCTGGGCTGGCCTTGGGAACAGGAGCCCTCTCTGGGCAGGACATAGAATCAGGAGCCCTCTCTGGGCTTAACTTGGGCACAGAGTCTTTCTCTGGGCTTGACTTGGGAACTGGAGCCCTCTTTGGGCTAAACTCAGGAACTGGAGCCCTCCCTGGGTTCGACGTGGAAACAGCAACCCTCTCTTGACTGGACTGGGGCTAGAGCCATGTCTTGACCCTGGTCAGGGGCTAGAGCAGACACTGAAACGGACTCAGGGGCTGGAGCCGACACTGGAGCAAGCTCACAGGCTGGAGCCGACAGTCTTTTCCTCCTCATATTCCTCCTTTGGTTGGAGGTTAAGGAGTGGGCTGTTGTCATAATAGGCCTTGGAAGTGAATCGGCCGGTGGGCTTGACAGTGGAGCGGCCGGCGGTCTTGACGATGGAGTGGCCGGCAGGCTTGACAATGGAACGGCTGGCGGGCTTGATCCCTTCCCTCCAGCTCAGCCCAGTAGTGTCTGGGAGGTCCACGGGGCGATGGTAATTGGCCCCGATCCAGAACAAAGAATTAAGCGTGGCGTCTGTGAGGAAAAAACAGCGGAGCAGAGGATGGCAGCGCTCGGATGCAAGCGAGCTCAAGTCCCGCGTGTCAAGCTGCGTGGCTTCCCCTGTCCTCTTCACCCAGACTAACCAGCATCCCTCTGCCAGCACGAGTGATCTGGACTCGTTCGGTGGGAGTGATGACGAGCTGCTGGATGACAGCATGTCATTAGCAGCCTCGAACGCGGAGGAGCTGTCGGGCTCTCGATTGCCGCCCCCGCCCCCTGCAGTCGTCCAAGCCCAGCGACGTTAAGCCCGGGATGGACACCAAATTACTCTATGTCCTCTTGAAAGCCGTCGAGGAGCTGGGATTGGAGTGGTCTCCACCTGAGGAGCCCTCCCGCAGCCATCTGGACGAGTGATTCCTGCCAGGGCGCCATCAAGCCCCTCGTCAGCGATCCTCTCCTTTTTTCCCGGAGGTTCATGACAAGCTCACCAGGTTGTGGCGCACACCATACTCTGCACGTCTCCATACTTCTGCTTCATCCGCTCTCACTTCGGTGGACGGCGCTGAAGATAAGGGGTACGAGAAGCTGCCTCCACTGGACGAGTCAGTGGCCGCGCATCTCTGCCCGCCCACTGCTATCGGCTGGAAGGCAAAGGCCACCCATCCGTCCAAGCTGTGTAGGACGACTTTAGCCCTCGCTGGACGTGCCTACTCCTCGGCTGGGCAAGCTGCCTCGGCGCTACATTCAATGGCGGTCCGCCAGGTCTTCCAGGCCAAACTCCTCGCCAGCACGGACGAGTCTGGCCCAGACCCAGCGACACTCAGGGAGCTGAGAAATGCGACGGACCTGGCTTTGTGCGCCACCAAAGCTATGACTCAGGCTATAGGGCATTCCATAGCCAATCTGGTGGTGTAAAAGTGCCACTTATGGCTGACCTTGACAGAAATCAAGGGCGCCGACAAGGTTCCCTTCCTTGATGCTCCGGTCTCCCCCACCGGTCTGTTCGGGCCAGCGGTCAAAGGTTTCGCTGAGTGTTTCACGGAGGCACAAAAGTCATCCCAAGCCATGCGATGCTTCTTGCCAAAACGCTGTAGCTGCCTCTAGTCGCCCCAAGTCTGCAGTGACTCAGCAGCCCGCGAAGCCTGCAGCTGCGGGACCCCGGCCCAAGACAGTGCTGAACCCTGTGCCTCAGGCGTCTTCCTGATCTACGGAACAGAAAGAGGAGGGGGCCAAGTCTCGCTGCAACCGGACCACCCCCCAAGCTGCCTCTCTTAAGCTGCCAATCACCCCGTCCAGTTCCGGGTGCAGTCGGCAATGTATTTGCTGCAAAGTCTGGGCCCATTCAAATGCCCAAGCGGTGATCCGCTTATCAGAGTAGACCAGGCCTGTGTACCAGCTCTGACCCCTTGTAAGAATGCTCAGTGGATGGAACAGGGCGAACATGGTCTGCAGGAGAAAGGTGGTTTCGACAGATGCTTCCAACACGGGTTGGGGAGCTCTGTCCGAAGGAAAACCGACTTTCGGTCACTGGTTGAAAGTGGAGGATGGTCTTCACATCAACTGCCTCCAAATGCTGGCGGTATGTCGGGCCTGTCAAACCTTCCTACCGGACCTGAGGGGACACCACGTTCTGGTCCACTTGGACAGGATGACTGTGGTGTCCTACATAAATCACCAGGGAGGGCTTTCCTCGAGGCGACTCTTTGTGCTGGTAGAGCGCCTCCTGGAATGGGCTCAGCTCAACCTGCGCTCGCTGAGAGCGGCGCACGTTCCAGGTAAACCGAACCATGGAGTGGACATGTTGTCACAAAGCAAAGTCCCCTCAGAAGAGTGGATGCTTCATCCGCAGACGGTTAAAAAAATTTTTGGAGTTCTTTGGCAAGGCGGAAGTGGACTTCTTCGCCTCAAAAGACAACTCTCATTGCCCAATTTGGCACAACCTCCTCCATGCTTTCCCCCCGATCGCCCTGATCCCGCAGATAATCAGACGAATCAGGAAAAAAGAACGCAAGGTTCTCCTGGTGGCCCTGCTCTGGGGAAACCAGCATTGGTTATCAGAGCTGTCGCAGCTGCTCATAGCAGCCCCATGGCCCATTCCCCTGAGGCGGGATCTCCTCTCTCAGGCGAACAGGATGATATGGCCCCCCTGGCCCGAGCTGTGGGCTCTGCATCTTTGGCCACTCGACGGGAGCCTGCAAGCCTCCCAGAGTGTGTTCTAAACACCATTTCTCAGGCTAGAGCTCCTTCTACAAGACGCATCTATGCCCTTAAGTGGTCAGTGTTCTCCGCCTGGTGCTTAGCCCGTGGCGAGGGCCTGTCCGTCTGTGGCGTATCGGTGATATTGTCCTTCCTGCAGAAGCTGTTGGATAAGGGGCGCTCCCCATCCACGCTCAAGGTCTATGTAGCAGGTATAACAGCTTCTCATGCCCCTATAGTAGATCAGTCGGTGGGCAGAAACAACTTTGTTGTCCGTTTTCTGAGGGGGGCTAGGAGGCTGAATCCGCCCCGTCCCCTTACTGTCTCTACGTGGGACCTGCCCACTGTTCTGAGGGCCCTGAAGGGTCCTCCCTTTGAGCCGCTGCAGTCTGTTGACCTTTGGTCCCTGTTGTTGAAAACCGCTCCGCTGCTAGCATTAGCATCAGTCAAACGAATGGGAGACTTACAGGTGCTCTCTGTGAGACCTATCTTCCTGGAGGTCGGGCCTGGTGACTCTAAGGTCATCCTGAAACTGAGGCATGGTTATATACCTAAGGTGCTTGTTCCACAATGTCGGGCCGGCCACTTCAAAGGCTCGGTTACCCCTCGATTTTAGCCGGATTTTGGGTATCTGAAGGAGTAGCTCATCTTTGGATCTAAGGCCTCTGTTGGGAGAGTAGGGGTGAAGTAGATCGGACAAATAAGAAGTTGCTAAATCATTTAATGATTTAAATACCAGTAATACAATTTTAAACTCAATTCTAAAATTAATCGGAAGCCAGTGAAGGGATCTCAGAAGGGGGGTAGCGTGATCAGATTTCGTCTTTCCCTTCAGGAATCTCACCGCAGCATTTTGAGCTACCTGTAAGCGTGCCATTTGGGACTTAGATATACCAAAGTACAGGGAATTACAATAATCCAGGCGAGAGGTACTCTTCCTTGGGCCTGCAATGCCCCATTGGAGTACGAGCCCATTCAACTAGAGGCGTCGCCTCTTCTTGGGCATGGTCTAGTGGTGTGTCCATTGCAGAAATTTGTGCCGGTTAGGCCTCGCCATCCACATTTGCTAGGTTTTATAACCTGGACGTCCCTGCCTTGCAGGCTAGGGTTCTTTCTGCATAACTGGCACGCACCTGATTACGTAGTACCGCTCTGAGCAGGAGTTTGGCCGTAACATGCTCAAACCCATCAGAGAACTTACTTGTGCGCTCTCTGCCTTCATGGGTGCCAGGGCTGTGCAAGTCTTCTGGAACGATCACTCAGGCCGGGTGTGACCTCTGTGATCTTAACCTGTTTGCCTTGGGAGGTGTTTACTATTCTTGTCCCCTTGGGCAAGAGGTGCCTAGGGCAAGGTTACACATGTAGTCGTTCCTCTGCCATAGCACAGCGTGATTGTACTGGTTCCCATAGCATCTTAGCAGCCACAGTACGAGTGAAGTATCGATAGGGAATGTACTCGATTACAAACGTAACCTCGGTTCCATGAGATACGGGAATGAGTACTGCATTGCTAGCTGTGCTATGCAGCTGCACGACTCAGTTGTCGCTTCAGTCGAAGTAACCGGAATCCTATGGCGAAGTGCCCGCTTATATAGCCAGATGGCCCCGCCCATTCTGGCGGGCTTTGGCGGGATTCGTGACCATAGGTTCGTGCAGCACCGCTGCAGAGCCATTGGTTTGTTTTTAAAGTGTACTGCATGAACCAATGGCCGTGCATTTATACTGCGTTACTGAAAAAGGCTTCAGTTCAGGAGAAAAAAATTACTTTTTCCCATAGCGTCTTAGCAGACGCAGTACTCGTTCCCGTATCTCAGGGAACCGAGGTTACGTTTGTAACCGAATACGTTTTTCTCGATTGCTTAAACACATTTCTTTATGAAATTATGCCTCTTTTTTTGCGCAAAACTAAACACAAATCCATAACTTCTAACTAAATTCCCCAAACTTCCTATATTCAGGTCAAAATGAAGCTCTCTACTCAAAACAACTCAATCTTGCTGAAAAACCAAACTTGTTACAGTTTTTCTCGATTGCTTAAACACATTTCTTGAAACTATGCCTCGTATTCTCAAAACAGTAAACACAAATCCATAACGTCTCACCCAATTCCCCAAACATCCTATTTTCAGGTCAAAATGAAGCTCTACACTCAAAACCATTCACTCTTGCTGAAAAACCAAACTTGTTACAGTTTTTCTCGATTGCTTAAACACATTTCTTGAAACTATGCCTCGTATTCTCAAAACAGTAAACACAAATCCATAACGTCTCACCCAATTCCCCAAACATCCTATTTTCAGGTCAAAATGAAGCTCTACACTCAAAACCATTCACTCTTGCTGAAAAACCAAACTTTTCCCTCAGACATCACACACACAAGCTTTAAAAAACACACACACTACAACATAGTATTACACACTACACACACTGGTGCAATAAATTCAAAACAATATATCCAAAACTGGTAAGTTATGTTGCTTGTGGTTCTCCCCCTCAAAAACCTTTTCACATGAACACAAAAGACACAACCAATGTATACATTGGCACATTTTTATTCATTCATGTACTACAAAGCACAACTGTAAACATTTTTTTTATATATATATATATAAATAATAAAAATAATTCCGCCTCAGCATCCCGTCTTTGTTCTGGGTCAGGCCAGAGAATCTCGACCACATCACATGCTATATTGACCCTAGCCAGGCAGCGAGGGTAAAATCCTCTTGCATGCCTGATCCACCCCTGGCATGCATCTACTGATATGTCTAGGCAGGCTTCTTCCATGGCCTGGAGGAGGTGAGCACGGATATAAGGTTCTCGGTCATACACTTTCCACCGCCATGCCGAAAAAAACTCCTCTATCGGGTTTAGAAAGGGAGAGTATGCAGGCAGAAAGATGTTAGAAAACCTCGGGTTATTGGTAAACCAGTCACGAACCAGAGCAGCGCGATGGAAGCTGACATTATCCCAAACAACAATGTAACGAGGCTGCTCTGGCTGTGCTGGTTCCCTGAGGTCCAGCTGGAACATATGCTCTCTTAGACCGTCAAGGAAAGCAAGGAGGAGCATAGTGTTATAGGGTCCTAGAATGGCATGACGGTGGAGTACCCCTCGTTGGCTGATGGCTGCACACATAGTGACATTCCCTCCGCGCTGACCAGGGACATTTACAATAGCCCGATGGCCAATTATGTTCCTCCCCCTTCTCCTTCTTTTGGTCAGGTTGAAACCAGCCTCATCCACAAAGATAATTTCATGGGGAACAGGCCGGCCTTCAATCTCAAAGATTCTCTGCAAAACACATGAAACACAGTAGAGTAAATCACTGCCCTGAAGCACAGTTCAAGAGGGCACAAATGGCAGCATAAACTGCTATACTGTGATGGTACACAATACTTCATACGATATCAAAACTCATACCTGAACATATTCCACTCGTTGGTCTTTCACTCTGTCAGAGTTTCATTAATCTGACTCATGTGTTAAAGCAGGGGAATAGTGTTTATAGTTCAGCAAAATGGGTGTGCTTTTTGAAAAATGGCGTTATGGTTTTGAAATTTTAGTTCAAAAGCCTGGTTATAGTGTTTTAGCAATCGAGAAAAACTGTAATGTTCTGTAGAGTACATCACACACACATCAACTGAAATATCCAGGCAGGCTTCTTCCATGGCCTGGAGGAGGTGAACACAGATGTAAGGGAAAGTCATATACTTTCCACTGCCATGCTGAAAAAAACTCCTCTATTGGGTTTAAAAAGGGAGAGTATGCAGGCAGAAAAATGTTTGAAAACCTCTTCCTCTTTATCCTCTTCCTCTCCATACTCCTCCTCCACCTCCTACTCTTCCTTCATTTCTTCCTCCACTCCCTACTCCTCCTCCTCCTCCCCTCCTCTCCTCCTCCTGGGGTCAGAGCGCACTCGACCAGGAGTATGGCGGCCTCCAAGGCTTTCAACTTGGGTGTGGCCTTGCAGGACATTTGTGCTGCGGCGGGCTGGTCCTCTCCGCACACTTTTGTCCACTTCTAGCCTCTTCTGGCATCTACTCCAGGTTCCCAAGTTCTCTCTTCGTGATGTGCTCATCTGATACACACACAGGCAGGGACTTGGTAGTATGGCGCAGTGGGTATTCTCGGTCCCAAAGTGAATCTCGACGCAGCTCGAGTTCCTGAAGGGGAACGTCTCTAGGTTACGTATGTAACCATGGTTCCCCGAGGGAACGAGACGCTGCGTCTCTTTGCCATACTCCCTGCATCCGTCCAGGTGCTACTTCATCGAAGCTAACTTGCGCTCTGCCGGATACGCTTTTATACTTCCTGGCGCTCACGTCACCCCGCTCGTGACGTCTCGCTGCTCCATTGGACTGATTTTACACGTGCTTCAGAACGCGGTCACGCAGGGGCGTTCCCAAAGCGAATCTCGACGCAGCGTCTCGTTCCCTCGGGGAACCATGGTTACATACGTAACCTAGAGACGTTTTGCAGCAACAGTTCACCAAATCTGACCCATGTGTCAAAGCAGGAGAATAGTGTTTATAGTTTAGAGAAATGGTTTTTTGTGTGTGTGTGTTATTTTTAAATGGCGTTATGGTTTTGAAATTTTTGTAATTTTAGTAATTACTATAATACTATAGTTACTATAATTACTATATGTAATATTTAACTATATTTACTAATATAATTACTATAATTACTATACTATTTTAGCAATAGTAATTTTAGCAACTGTAACTAGTTGCTTATTAGCATACATATTATTAACACTTTGGCTGTTTATTAAAATAAATAAAGCACATATTCAGCATGACCATCTTCTACTTCCCTAATCCTACCCCAAACGTAAACTTAACAACAAACTTGCTATTACAGTTTTTTCTGAATTGCTAAAAGACATTTCTCAAAACCATCATTAATTTTCTCAAAACCTTAAACACAAACCCAAATCTTCAAACTAAATTCACAGAACCCCTAACTCCTCTGGCAAAATCAAACAATCGCTTCAAAACCACTTTACCTGTAGACAAAATCAAACAAAGCTTTCAAATCATATACACATTAGTCAATAATATATGCACTACAGATCATTCATTAGACACAACATCAAAAAAATGGAGAACACAGTGTCCAGTGCATGCAGTTACAAAAAAAAAATGTTTACTGTACATAATAATCATTTTGCAATAAAAAAAAGAAAAACATACACACACTCAAAAGAAATCACAATTACGTTAACAAAAAAGGAAAAAAATACACACACACACACATGTTGGTTTTTATGGTTTATGGGGACTCTCCATAGGTGTAATGGTTTTTATACTGTACAAATAGTATCTTCTATCACCTTACACTAATCCTACACCTAAACCTACCCCTTACAGGAAACTTTCTGCATTTTCAGATAAAAAAAAAACTCATTCTGAATGATTTATAAGCCTTTTAAATTACAGAGACACTGAAAATGTCCTCATATATGGGGACTCTCCATAGGTGTAATGGTTTTTATACTGTACAAATAGTATCTTCTATCACCTTACACTAATCCTACACCTAAACCTACCCCTTACAGGAAACTTTCTGCATTTTCAGATAAAAAAAAAACTCATTCTGAATGATTTATAAGCCTTTTAAATTACAGAGACACTGAAAATGTCCTCATAAATCACTTTCTGGTTGTAATACCTATGTCATACCCATGTCATCATAAAAATTTGTGTCCTCATAAGCCACATAAACGTGCACACACACACGCGCTCACACGCACGTGTGCGTATGTATGTATGAGTGAGAGTGTGTGTGTATACTGTTTATATATATGTATATGTATATATATATATGTGTGTGTGTGTGTGTGTGTGACCCTGGACCACAAAACCAGTCATATGCGTACATTTTCTGAAACTGAGATTTATACAATAAAAATAAATACGCTTTCCATTGATGTATGGTATGTTAGGATAGGACATTATTTGGCCGAGATACAACTATTTGAAAATCTGGAATCTGAGGGTGCAAAAAAAATCTAAATATTGAGAAAATCGCCTTTAAAGTTGTCCAAATGAAGTTGCAAAATCTTGAAATCTTGTAAAAAAGAATCTTTGAATCTTGTAAAAAAGGATTACATCTTAGAGCTAGGTCAGAAGCAGAGGACTTCGTCTACATCAACAAAAAATTATCTGGTGTGGCGGATCGAGCCTTGACAAAACAGCACATCTATGAATTACACTAACTGAAAAAAATAATGCATTTGTCACATCCCTGTGGACGGTTGATTGTGGTTTCTCCCTCTGTGTCCTTATTTGGTAGTTCCTGTTCTAATCATTAGTTAATTACCCTCATTGTGCTCACCTGTCTACCACTAATTATCCACCCTATATTAGTTCCTGTCTGAGCTTTAGTTGTCGTTTATTGTGAATGTTACCCCGAGTGTGTGTGTCTCACCTACCTGAATCTGCCTTGTTGTGTCTACATTAAAAGTCATTATTGGAATCCTTGTCGTCCTCGTCGTCCTGCCTGCCTCAACACACCGTGCCGTGACAGAATAACCGACCCTAATAAAGTATAGCGGCGTCCTTCCCCTCGTTTGTTTTTCCCGTTTTTGTCGGTTTTTATTTTCGGAGTTATGGATTACCCCGCCTTCCAAATCCTCCTGCTGGAGCAGGGGGAATGCTCTCTTGAGGACCACACGAACGACTTTCTGTCCCTGGTTCACCTCACGCACTACCCAGACAACTGCCTCTGCTCATTCTATCAAGTTGGACTTAATGCCACCACATGAGCGCAGTTGTCCGAGGATGGTCCTCGAGAGAGCCTCGCCGCCTTCATCGAGTGGGTGCTGGTGTCCTGCAAGTCCCATCTGACCGTGGACATCGCTGACAACAACACCAGCCCCACTCCGGACCCTGAGCCCAGCCCACCAACTCCCCGCGGTACGGAGCATAAGCCTGAGCCCACCGATGATGGAGAGCCATTTCCCGCCGCGATCCACGAGCCGGAGCGAAGCCCCGCGGCTGAGAAGAGGATCGCCTCGGATATTGAGTCCAACACGTCAGACGAGGTGCGAGAGCCGGCGACAGTGCCCGTCACGGAGGAGCAAGCCATAGACGAGGAGAGTGCAGAGGGGAGCTCCGACTCCTGCATCACGGCTGCGGGTGAGCGGACTATGGAGGGAATTTAGTGTCAAAACGAGGAGGAGAGACCTCGGAATCCTCAGTTTAGCCCAGGAAGGGCTCCCGATCCCCTGTCGAGCCTAGGAATGGCTCCCGATCCCCCGTCGAGCCTAGGAATGGCTCCCGATCCCCCGTCGAACCTAGGAATGGTTCCAGATCACCTGTCGAGTGATCCCCAGTCCAGCCCAGGAAGGGCCCCTGATCCCCAGTTTTTCTTGTTAAGGGCTCCTGATCCCCAGTTCAGCCCAGGAACGGCTCCTGATCCCCAATTCAGCCCAGGAAGCCCAGGAAATCCCCAGTTC
>NW_015667295.1:39109-46150 GCF_001515625.1 Sinocyclocheilus rhinocerous
TGGCTCCACCTCGGCTCCTAGCTCCCTCGCCTCCACCGTCACCCATCGATCCATCAGCTCCACCGTGCTCCCTCGTCCCTCCGGCTCCGCCTTGGTCGGGCGTCGACCCGCCATCGCCTCTGGACTCCTCTCCTCTGGCTGCGCCTCGTCGCTCTGTCCTATCGGCTCCGTTGGGCTCCTTCCTCCCGCCAGCTCCACCTTGGTCCTCAGTCGCTTCGGCTCCGCCGCGGATCTCTGGATCTCCGCCTCGGTCGCCAGAGCCGTCGGCTCCACCCTGGCCCCTCAGATCCTCGGCATCCCCCTGGCTCGTTGGCTCTCCGTCTCCGCCTCGGGCTCCTCCTCCACCTGCTCCGCCGCTGTTAGTCGGCCCCCTGGAGTCGGCAGCTATCCCTCCTCCATGACTCCTCCCACCGTCGGCTCCACCGTGGCCCGCTGTTTTGGCTATGGCTTGGGTCCTGCTGAGCTCCTCCTGCTCCGGGTCCCTCCTGTCTCCTCCCTGCCTCCCTCTGTCTCCACGGCGCGAAGACACGCCTTCCGGGAGGGGGGCGATCTGTCACACCCCTGTGGATGGTTGATTGTGGTTTCTCCCTCTGTGTCCTTATATTGTTGTTCCTGTTCTTATCATTAATTAATTACCCTCATTGTGCTCACCTGTCTGCCACTAATTATCCACCCTATATTAGTTCCTGTCTGTCTGAGCTTTAGTTGCTGGTTATTGTGAATGTTACCCCGAGTGTGTGTGTGTCTCACCTACCTGAATCTGCCTTGTTGTGTCTACATTAAAAGTCATTATTGGAATCCTTGTCGTCCTCGTCGTCCTGCCTGCCTCCACACACCGTGCCGTGACAGCATTGCATTAACAATGCTTGCATTTTAATGCCTTGTATTATCAGGGCTTGCATTTTTTGGGGCTAAAATCAAACATAGTTGTTCAATTTAAAACATTTCACACACATTTTCATGATTAAAAATTCAATAATTCATATTTACCTTCTAGAGTTCACTTCAGAAATATTCAATCTCTTTAAAAAATACGATGTATAATATTTGACAGGCAGTTTTCGGTCCATTTTATTTCACTTTACAAATTTGCTTCCACATTCAGCGGTTCAAATTTGCCAGAAAAGTCAGCGTTGCACATCCAGGACCTGCAGGAATAGCAGTAGAGCACCGATGCATGATCTCCAGCTGCTGTCAGTCGCTCACCAGCAGTTGGCGCAAGCGGCTGTTGATGAAGACCAAAGCAACTGGTAGCGCAAGTCATTAATTTCTTCATAAAAACTGATTTGAAGGAATGGAGCAAGTGGTAAGTAGAAGTTATGAAAATCAGGGCCAGTATATATATGCGGAAAAGCTGATTGTGTTTACGTTTCTGCTTAGTTTCCTTAACTTTGTATGGCTTGTGTGACAAATAATAAATAAAACAAATAATTCAAACCCGCCTATGTGTATTGTAGCTGCAAATTTAAACAGGAGAAAGCTTTGACGCACCATCTCAGACAATTCCACCAACTGGGTTAAAACATTTAATGTATTGTAATTAAAATGACTTTTAACATTTAAAATTACACATTGTTATTGTATTACTCATAGTGTAATATACACAAATATATATAGCCCTATAGACAAACACAGTACACAATTATGGTCATAAAAAGTCCCCAAATGGCTTTTTTTCGTGTTCCTAAAGGTTGTAGTATGTTCCTAGTGTCAAGGTTGACTTACTACAGGTGAGATTTTGCCAATACCTCCCTTTATATATATACAGTACACAATTATTTTCATAAAAAAGTTAATGTAAGTCCCTGAAAGGTTTTTTTTTTCATGTTCCAAAGGATTTAGTGAATTGCTAGATACAAGACGACTTACTGCAGGTGAGATTTTGCCAATACCTCCCTTACTGTATGTACAGTACACAATTATTAAAAATGTACTGCAAGTCCCAAAGAGTTTTTTTCATGTTACCAAGTTTGTAGTGTAAAATATCTGTGTGCTGTATGTACAATAAGGGAGGTATTGGCAAAAAACGTCTCAGGTTACTTATGTAACCATGGTTCCCTGAGTAGGGAACGAGACACTGCGTCCCTACTCTATGCATGATTCTACGCAGACGCTACAGTGGAGTGGTGCCCAAAGCGGAACCGGGGTTTTAAACCACTCAGAGAGAGCACGAGGCTGCTGCGCGTAGCTCTTACCATACAGGACTTATAGAAAAGAACGCAGAGTACTAGTGTGCGAACTTACCACAGTGTGGATTTTAGAAATTGTACAAAGACTTCACGTGCACACTTACCATAACATGGATTTTAAACAATACCGTTCTAAGGGGTTCTCGTGGCACTCTGAAAGAGCAGCCCATAGATGGAAATGGTCACTAGCAGAGGCGGGCTTAGTAGCACGGAGAACAAGATCCGTGGTGCGGCGCACTCAGCTACCTCATCAGGAGAAAGGCCCTCGCCTTTATCCAGGTCTTTCAGCAGGTCAGCCTGATATGCTTGGAGCATCACCATCGTGTGCAATGAAGCGACAGCCCGACCTGCTGCTGCTGCGTATGCCCTGGCATTCGAGCGAGATGTCATGGAGGGAGTCTTAACAGAGGACGTCTCACCCACAGAGAGATAGCTGGCCAGCATCTCTCTATAGGGGCATCTTCTCATAACGTCACCTTCTTCGCCCGCTTCACGGCAAGTAAAGCCTCGCCTTGGCGCGATCCATAACTTTCAAAAGCTCATTATACGCAGGGCAGGAGGATTGGGAAGGCTCAGCCTCAGCTTCTTTGCCCTCCTCAGACGTGCCTCAGCAGCGGCGGGTCCTGTTCAAAAGACTGTTCTTGGTCTTGCTCTTCCTCGTCCTCCTCTTACTCCACCTCGTATACGCACTCTTCCTCTACCTCTCAGACTGATGGATGCACCCGTGACATCCGTGTTATTTTTTACTGGCTTATATTTTGTATATTTACAGTTTTTTTAAATTGCTTAAGCACAATTTTGAAAACAGGGCCCGGTTTTTCAAACCCCTTCACACAATTAGCATAACACTACACCAAAGTAGCACAACACCTCAGATAATTTGCAAAATGGAACACTTTTGTCAAAACTATACAATGTCTTATAAAAACCTTATTTTGACATAAACACAACCATCATATGGTCTGATTCTGTTTGAATCAGTTAAACACTCCTGTGCTCAACCTAAAACACTTTTAGCATTTACACAGAGAAAGTGTAAAAATAAATTCACCAACACCACGACACCAATTGTGCAGACTAATGAAAATATTTATTTCTTTTCATGTACTCAAGTCAGTCAATACTGAAAATTTCAACAGAACATTCATAACAAAACATTTTCCAGTTTTCATACAGTATTACTGAACGTACCATTGTACTGTAAGCTTACAGTAATACTGTAACATAAATTACATATCCAGTTCAGTACTGAATAAAAAATAAATAAAAACCCAAACATCTCTCCGCCTAGCTGAATCTCATTTAGAAACAAGTGTAAACAATTTTGAATTATTGTATGGTCATGATGACAGCCGTGTTGCAGTTGTGCTTAACTTTTGTTTTCTTGTGTTTAGTGTTTTGCATCACAAGTTCATCACAGTGCAAATTGTGTCTTAGAGAGTGAAAATGTGTTTAGAGTTTTGCAGAAGAGTGCATGAGATCTGCTAACAGTGTCTAAACTGCCTGAACTTGTTTATAGTTTTTCTTGATTGCTAACACACTATAACTGATTTATTTGGCCCAATTTTCCAAACTATTCATACAGTTCTCAAAACAAAGACACATTTCTCAAAACGTTTAACACATTTCACCTGCTTTCACACATGTTCCAATTTGCTCAAGAATGGCATCATTTGGCACAGGTTTAACCTCATTTAGAACACACAAACACACAATATAACTACCTCAAGAATCACAAAATGAACACAAATAGCACACATTTATCCATGTGTGAACATTAAGTAGCAACACTGATGACATACCAGTCAGAATCTCAGGATGACATAAACAAGAGCACAGGTGATTATGTGTTTTAGAAAATGAATCCTAGTAGTGGGAGACAAAGAAGAATAGGAGGAGAAAAGAAAAATGAAGGGGACGAGGTCAAAGGTCATTTGTTCCTGATGAAATATAAAGCACTATAGTTGAGCATGTTCTTGTGCATGGACTGACCATGAGGAAAGCTGCCCTGCAGGCTCATCTACAGGGTTTTTACACTACTTACACATTACAATTACAGTACATAGTAGCAGTACTTCAGATTAGATAACTTTTACTGTTCTTTGTACTGTAAATACTGTAGCACACAGCCTCAAACTCATTACTGTTGAATTGATTTGTAGCCAAGTGGTCCTTACATGTATTGTATTTGTGCAGAACTCGACTGTCTAGGGGAGGCAGAGAAAGTCTGTCAGAAGACTAAGAAACTGCTATAGTATAACAAATAAGGATATTACCAATATTGTAATGCAACTTGGCAGAGGATGCTGAATTTATTTATTTATTGCTGTACAGTAACTGACAGTATATTCCAATGTGTTTACAAGCACTCTTCTAGTGCTTTTCATCTACTGTAAGATCACTTTACAGTAGTGTAATGACAGTAAAGTTTATTGCTGAATTTTACTGTATCTGCACCCCTCTATTTATGCTGTATACTGTAACAGACATTGACTTGCAAAATGTGTCCTGTTTCCAGAAAGGCGGTTTTTGTAACAGTGTTTTGAATTGATCTCACTAGTGTTCTCTAGACAGTCAGTGTATTTGGCAGGTTTGTGTGTCATCTGAGGCCAAAGATTGAGTCTGACAAAAGAGAATGTGTTTTTGACTAAAATGTTTGACTTTGAGCTGGAAGTTTGAAGTTTGCATAAGTTGGTGTGTAGTTTTGAGATTGTGTTTATAGTTGTGAGAAAATGGTGAATTGTTTCATGAATTGTGTGTTAGCAATCGAGAAAAACTGTAAGGTTTTGCAGAAAGTGATTTATTTGACAAATTGGTTTAGGCTATGGACAATTTGGTTCAGAGAATGGGGTCTAGTGTCTTGGCAAATGTGAAAAACTGTTACAAGATGCAAATTAGGAGTTTAATGAGGCAAAAGTTGTAGTTAATAGTCAGTTAATAGTGCTCTCCAAATTAAAGTGTGACCAAAATAAATGTCATTTTTATGGAAAATGTGTATCACAACAAAACAACACAACTTTACCATTCTAGTTTATTATTCTATTATTCTACTCAAACTCTCCCACCATCTACCTTTAAAATAAACCATGTGAACTCTGGGTCATGTGATCTCTCCATTGTGTGGAATAGTGGTTTATGCAAGTTAGGTTCCATGACAGATTTCAAAATAGATTGGTTTGTTGCCAATCACAGCCACAATGGTAGTTTTTTGATTATTAAAAAGCAAGCAAAAATTATTCAGAAGCTTCAGCCCTTTCCGGCACACTGAGTGTCCAAATTCCCTCACTTGTTTTCATTCACTCTTTCAATATCACTCTTTCATTTCATATACGACACGTCACTTCCTGTTTGTTGCTGCCGTGTGTTTTCAGTCTGAGCTCCGTCAAGTTAATTCTTTATCGTCTATTTTTTTTATCTTAAAATAAATTTTATACACCATCATTTTCGTTTCTATAACGTATTCTACAACAAAAACAATCAGAGTGCCTTGTTATCACTAGTTCTACTTTGATTTCGCGAGTCTGCTATTAGCATATAGCCCGTTAGCATCGCCAGCGTGGTTGCCGCTAATCTCGCTTACATTGCTAATACTCTATTCACACACATTACCATTGTTTTACTCACTGTTACTTGCTTTAATGGCGGATGTGTGTCTACCTTTGAGTGCAGGTGGAGCGGAGGCGGAACAGGGGGAGGGATGGAGGGCCAGGTCCATGAGGAAGGAGAGGAACAGGGGACTGAGACAGAGCCGGCGGAGCTGAGATCCAAGGTGGAACTGGCGGAGCAGAGGCCAAGGCGGAGCAGTGAGCCAAGGCGGAGCCATCGGAGCAGAGAGCCAGGGCGAAGCCGGCGGAGCAGGGAGCCAGGGCGGAGCAGTAAGCCAAGGCAGAACCAGTGGAACAGAGAGCCAGGGCAGAGCCGGCAGAGCAGAGTGCCAGGGCATTGCAGTGAGCCAGGGCGTAGCCGACACTGAACGTGGCTGGAATGTCAGAGAATTCAGAAACGACCTCCTTGGTTGGAACAGGACAGACTAAGAGTTCAGAAACGGCCTTCTTAGCCATAACAGGATAGGCAGAGAATTCACAGACGGCCTCCATAACCGTGACAGGACAGACAGAAAGTTCACAGACGACCTCCATAGCCGTGATAGGACAGACTGAGGGTTCAGAAACAGCCTTCTTAGCCATAATAGGACAGGCAGAGAGTTCACAGATGGCCTCCATAGCTGTAACAGGACAGGCAGAGAGTTTGCAGACGGCCTCCATAGCCATGACAGGACAGGCAGAGAGTTTGCAGAAGGCCTCCATAGCCGTGACAGGACAGGCAGAGAGTTCACAGATGGCCTCCATAGCTGTGACAGGACAGGCAGAGAGTTTACAGACGAACTTCTTGGTTATGACAGGGCAAACAGGGAGTTCGGGAGAGGCCTCTTTGGCCGATTCAGAGCAGGATAAAAGTTCATAAGTGGCCTCCGTAGCCTTGACAGGACAGGCAGAGAGTTCACAGACGGCCTCCATAGATGATGCCAACCCCTCAGAGGACCTCAGATGATGCCAACCCTGAAACAACATACAGAACTACCAAATTTTGCTACCAAAGTTTGATTGCATCATATAATAATTGCTGTTAATTGTCATGATCTCCAGCTGGAGTGCCCATGAGCTCCTCTAGAGGGCACTCCATTCTGTACCTTGCCATTCACTTAGGACTCCATTTCCCATAATCCTTTGCCCAGACTCGTCAAGTGCATCACCTGTCTCTCATCAGATCTCATCATCAGTTCACAGCTGTCTCACATTAGTAGGACTTTAAGAATAGCACACACACTCTCTGTCATCGCTGGTGATTGAAT
>NW_015667295.1:46835-47886 GCF_001515625.1 Sinocyclocheilus rhinocerous
GTATTTCTAGTTTCTCTGTTTCCTTGCCTTCGTGTTTTGATCCCTGGACTGTTTTCTTGTTTATGATTGTTTTGCTGCCTGCCCTGACCATTGCCTGATTATCTGGATTACTCTTTTGCCTTGCCACTGCCATCGTTGTTTGCTGATGTTGACCACGCCTGATTGACTACACTCTTATTAAAGCCTTACATTTGGATCCCCACTTTGTCGTCACGCCTCCCTCGTTACAGAATCACCAGCCACACCCGGATCCAGCGGCTTTCTGAGCATTCCAGGCCAACCATGGACCCAGTTGACCAGCTACTACATCTTCAGCAAGGAGGCTTATCTATTGAAGAGTATGTTCACCAGTTCTGTGAGTTATCCTATCTAGTACCGTTTGATGAAATTGCTTTAAAAGACATTTTTCGTTTTGGACTCAACGAGTCTGTGAAGTCATGGTTTCCTGGAGGAGAATTCAAATGTACTTTGAGAGACTTTATGGATTATGCTCTTTTGCTATGTGGTTCTCCCTTCACCGTGGGAGAAGCAAAGTCTCTTCCCAAAATGGCCACCAGCTCAGAGACCATTCACAAAATGGCTGCCAACCCAGAACCTGTTCTCAAGATGGCCACCACACCACAGCCTTCTACTGTCATGTTTGCTTCTCCTGAGTCTCATCCCGTAATGTCCACCATTCCAGAGTCTCTCTACAAGATGGCTGCCAACCCAGAGACTCTCCACGAAATGGCTGCCTACCCAGAGTCAAGTCAAGTCACAGCTGATCGTCCAGAGCCTCGTCACGTCTCAGCTGGTCTTCCACAGCCTCGTCACGTCTCGGCTGATCTTCCAGAGCATTGTTACGTCTCAGCTGGTCTTCCAGAGCATCATCACGTCTCAGCTGATCTTCCTGAGTCAAGTCTAGTCACAGTTGATCGTCATGAGACAAGGCAAGTCACAGCTGATCTTCCTGAGTCAAGTCTAGTCACAGCTGATCTTCATGAGGCAAGTCAAGTCACAGTTGATCGTCATGAGTCAAGTCAAGTCACAGTTGATCGTCATGAGTCAAGTC